>NC_134362.1:64415412-64652912 GCF_048569485.1 Anomaloglossus baeobatrachus
GCTCAGACAATCAGCTGATCTCTTGAATAGGAAATAAACTGCAATACTTGGCATCGGCCACTAAACAATGTACCGAGCCTTGGTTTTCCACTCCGTACACCGCTTATTACCTCGATGCTGCTGGAGGAGATATCACTTGATTAATTGCGGAGGTGTCAGGATAGACCCAGATCTCTACTGATCTCATATTGATGACCTATTCCAGAGATAAAACATACATTTGTTAGTCTTCCTTTCATTTTGATTGTTACATTCTGTGCACATATTTGGATTTGTAAAATCTTAATATATTTATCTATATTATATCTTATTTTCACCGTGTATTTTCAGCCTGGTGAAACATGGAGCCCTCCTGATCAGCCATGTTCAGTGATGGAGTGTGACCACATTGAAGATCAGTACGTGCCTGTGGAAGTCAGAAGATCTTGTGACGAAGAATGTGAAGCTGTGAGTTCAATCTAGTATTAGAACCTCTCTAAACCACAATTACCATGTGTGCACACAAGAGAGGAAAGCAGAACGCACCCAAACTTTAGAGACATGCTGAACTTTGGGGAACAAAAAACCTTGAAGCTTGGAGTGCTGCTTTCCTTTCCCTTTGTTACCCCTTACGAAAGACTAATTTACAGAGCCAGTCTCTTTCATCGCTTTCTTTGCAATATCACAGAATGACAGACCTTAAAAACTAGACAAATATCTATGTCCCCAGGGTTCCGTATACAAGACTCTTCCAAACGAATGTTGTGGAACCTGTGTGAAGGACGCCTGTGTGGTACATCTGAGTGACAACACAACCAGAATTATGAAGGTATATTTAATATATGCATGTCTCACAATGTATAACTGAATGCATTATCACAACATTTAAGATACACTCACCATAGGCTGTAATGCTCATCACAATTAGTGGGTGGCCAGGAACCTACATAGAAAGCATGGGGCCCCATAGTAGAAGTTCAAATTGGGCATCCACCAAAAAGTAAATAAAATATTCGTCTGGGTCACATAAGAACATATCTCACAACTTTCCATCTCTTTCACAGTAATTTTCCTCCTATTGAAGCCCCTAGATTCCCCTTTCATTGCAGTCAGAAAGTATGAATCAAACAAAAGTGCCCCACAAGCACTGTATGATACTCCCACGGTGACTTCCTCCATACGCACAGTATGATGACCCTACTGTACCCTTCTCAATTACCCCAGTAAAGTATGGTGACCGTAACACAGTATGATCCTAAACATTGACCACCATACAGCGTCTTTGCGCCCGCTGTGCTGAGACGTCAGATCTCAGACTTCAAGGGTGAATGATGGAGGAGGAAGCAGAACGAGCGCTTCCTCTTTCATCATTGCTTTCAAAAGTATCAGCATCCGTGATGATGATAAAATTGAAAGTGTGAGGAAGTAGGGGCCTGGTGTTGGCGCTGGCACCGGACTCCGCAACTCACGACGAGCTCCATGGTCTACAGCCATTGGTGGTACGCCATTATGGGTGGCCATATACATTCACATATAGCCTAAACATAAACCATATATTATTACAGGATATGTCGAGCCCTTAAAAAAAATGAAGGATACATCTGTATATTTATTATATTTATAGACATAAAAATCTATTGATAATGCCAGCAATGTATATGATGCAATTAAAAGTAAATGTGCACTTGATCTGTATAAAATAATATTCTCTGGAGAGCCCAAGAAAACCAACTTTTAACATCAATATATAGTATATATAAACCAGTTCATTTTCTTGACTACATAAAGACTTCTCTCACGCCCCAGCTTCAATGGAAATACACAGCATGTGTACACAACCTTTCTCTAGAACCTCTCTTCTCGTAATAAGCCACATTTGTTGAGATCATAAAACTCGATGCTGATTTCCCCTGTGCACATTGTCCACCCTTAAAAATACATTAAGTATGACCTTCCCAAAAAACTCCCATTGGGCAAATTATTCTACTTTAACACAATAGACATATTGATCACATTAGCAGTACCTATTTTTGTAACTATCGTTGTGGGCACATTCCCAAAAATGTGCTAAATTCATCATATCTGCTTTTCAGCCTGAAGAAAAGTATGTTCCTGCAGAAGATAAGTGCACCACCTACACCTGCTCTAGCACCTACGATGTTGAGAAGACTACCGTTTCATGCACACCTCTTGATCGTTCTCGGTGTATCGAGGTTTGTTCATCTATATAGCCATATTTTCTTTTGTAATTGTAATTAATTTTGATGAATAGGAAGTATGGAGTATGGGCTAAAAAAAATGGGTTCCTGTTGTTTCAGGTGAATTTTTACAAAAAACTATTGTGTCTGTTTACAAATCACATTTATCCTGCTCTTTTCATCAGTTTCTTTTCCACGGGCATGCCCGATATTTAATTTACAGTTGTCTTTGAGCTAGTGGGTAGAGAAAAGTTAGTATTATATCTCCTATACACAATTCTCATGTAAAAGGAGGGGAGCCAGCACTGCTCATGAATGGATTGCAACAATGAAGAAATAAAAAGTGTAATATTCACAAATTCGTTCCTACTGTAAAAATTCAATGAGATTTTTTGCAAATGATTGATCAATGATTTGAGCCCCCCTGCCCCGTCACGGCAAATCTCTATAGGGGGGTCCCTAACGCTATATTATAAATTATTATGTACCATAAGGTCTCATATAAATCAGCAGGACCATATGAAGACACCACTTACCTGAGACATATCTGAACCGCTCCCATGCCGCCAGGACTGACAACCGCGAATAAAGGCAGCCCAGGTGCCAGTGTGTGTGGCAGAACCACACACACCAGCACAATGTCAGGACTGGCCCTCACAGTGCCAGACCAGCAAACATGGATGAGGGCGGAACAAGGTTCAGGCAGGTGGTGTTTAAATAATGATGCCTTGGAGCAGGAGGCGGTGGCTGTGTGTGAACAAGCACCAAACTGAATTTTGATGGCTACAGAAGGAATTTGCAAACCACACTGGGCGTGCACGGCATGGTGGCGGCCGACCACCTGACCAGCAAACGAAAAAGGAGGGGAGCCAGCACTGCTCATGAATGGATTGCAACAATGAAGAAATAAAAAGTGTAATATTCACAAATTCGTTCCTACTGTAAAAATTCAATGAGATTTTTTGCAAATGATTGATCAATGATTTGAGCCCCCCTGCCCTGTCACGGCAAATCTCTATAGGGGGGTCCCTAACGCTATATTATAAATTATTATGTACCATAAGGTCTCATATAAATCAGCAGGACCATATGAAGACACCACTTACCTGAGACATGTCTGAACCGCTCCCATGCCGCCAGGACTGACAGCCGCGAATAAAGGCAGCCCAGGTGCCAGTGTGTGTGGCAGAACCACACACACCAGCACAATGTCAGGACTGGCCCTCACAGTGCCAGACCAGCAAACATGGATGAGGGCGGAACAAGGTTCAGGCAGGTGGTGTTTAAATAATGATGCCTTGGAGCAGGAGGTGGTGGCTGTCTTCATATGGTCCTGCTGATTTATATGAGACCTTATGGTACATAATAATTTATAATATAGCGTTAGGGACCCCCCTATAGAGATTTGCCGTGACGGGGCAGGGGGGCTCAAATCATTGATCAATCATTTGCAAAAAATCTCATTGAATTTTTACAGTAGGAACGAATTTGTGAATATTACACTTTTTATTTCTTCATTGTTGCAATCCATTCATGAGCAGTGCTGGCTCCCCTCCTTTTACAATTCTCATGTAGTATGAGTCTAGAAGCAGCAGCAACATGGAGGACATTATACAATAGTGTATCTATGAATCTACAAAACTACTAGAAGACCGCAGTATGACCTGTCTGTGTCTCTGCCTCTCTCAGGCTCACATGTCCTGTAGTCATCCGTTAGAACAAATCCGTTGGGAAACTGATTTATGCCGTATCCGTTTTTTTAATCATAAGCATGATAGGAATCGCTCATCACTAATAATCATATCTTCATTTTGATCTTTGTATTTGTTTCAGGGTACAATCACATCTGATGGCTGCTGTGAGTCTTGTACACGTAAGTAAATTCTTATCAGTCCTAAAAATCTTTATTAACCAATTATGTCGCAGTAGTGATTTATAACGCCATTCTACCAATACCTGCAAAGCCGAACACTCCTGTATCTCTTTCACGGTAGTAACCATATTCACTTTGCTATTAAAGCTGTCCTGCCTGGATGTGAAGTTCATAAACAATCCCAGCGTATCAAGACCAGCACTTGCGAATCTGACCAGGTTGTGGAGCTGTCCTTCTGTGGTGGAGCCTGTATGACATCTTCAATGTAAGTTGAAAGGGTTCTTAATTATTCACCTATATAACTTTGTAAGCCACTATGGTGCTAAGGAGATATATTGATGTGTAAGGAGACGTATCTATGTGAAGGGAGACATAGCTATGTGAAGGGAGACATAGCTATGTGAAGAGAGACATGTCTATGAGCAAGTAGACATATCTATGTGAAGGGAGACATATCTATGTCCAAGGAGACATATCTATGTGCAAGGAGATATATTTACGTGTAAGGATACATATCTTTGTGCAAGGAAACATACATGTGCAAGGAGACTAATCAATGTGCAAGGAGACCTATCTATGTGAAAGAAGATATATCTTTGTGCAAGGAGATATATCTACATGCAAGGAGACATATCTATGTGAAAGGAGACATATCTATGTTCAAGAAGACATATTTATGTGCAAGGAGATATATATACATGCAAGCAGACATATCTATGTGCAAGGAGACATATCTATGTGCAAGGAGACAAATCTATGGGCGTCCTTGGGTTTACTCTAGATAGTTATTTACATGTGATGTTGGAAAATATCTTCTATCTCCTTATACCCAAAACGTTTGCTTACTGCCATCCTGAGTGACCATTCATCAGATCATAACTTTGTCCTGCACAAGCCTTTATCACAATGTATCTTCTTTGCACAGATACTCTGTCGAGGCTAACATGATGGAACACAAGTGCAGCTGTTGTCAAGAAGTGAAGACCAGCAAACGGGAAGTAAGCCTGAAATGTTCGGATGGAACCAGCTCAGTCTATACCTACGTATATGCAGAGGAGTGCGGCTGTGCCCATACCGAATGCCAAAATGACGTCCAGACTTCCAGCGCCCAGCAACATGAACAGGTCGAGAGTAAAGAGGACTTCCACCAGGACCTCCAGAGTCAACAAACCAACTAAATGACAGTATCTATCTAGCTAAATGAATTACACTGAATCAGAACTTTTATATGAACTCTGACTGAATATTATATGTAACATCCAAATACTCTGGAAAACAAACTCTACCAATGGGCTACCAATGACCCTGCTTTGCTTTCTAACTGCCAAGGTCTCTTCATCGAAGCCTCCAACCTTTACTTACCTCTACGTATCGCGGGGCTTTTGTCAAATGAGCTAATTTTTGAAATTATATATTTTAAACCTGTAATTTTGCACAATAACATTATGTAAAACTATTTCCCATACATTATGATTGAATAGTTTATCATCTTTTAACTCTTTGTTAGCCATTAGAAAAAAATATTAAAGCAGATACCCCCATAATATGTATTGATTACTACTAATCTAGAGGACATAATATGTTATATATTCACATAAGAGATGAGACTCCCAAAAAATTGCTAATAGAAGGTTCAACTTCAGGTCCATATAAGCATTTCATGAAATGAAGGCAATCTATTGCTGCTCGATGTCGTCCTGTTTACAGAATATCAAAGTTAAGTCTATTCAATTTATCTGCAATTAGCTAATAGAAAAAATATATAGGACTGTTTTATTGCTTTTTTTATTTTTATTTAATGTTTTGATGCATGGATGTCAGATTCTTGTTATTTTTTTATTTCTAAAGCTAAGATCTTTTATCTATTTATTGTATCTGGTTGGAGATCTCTGAAGTGTATCTGTTTTCTTTGTTCTCTGCCATTGGAATTAGAGAATTATGAGTTATTGTACTTCCAGAGTATGAAATATGATTTCAATTAAAAATCTTTTAAGCATTTTAGAAAGTTTCTGTTGCATGGTGTCACAAACCACCGGGGGGGTCACTCAGTAATCCCCCGCGCTGGCTACCAGTACGTCACAATCGGGGGGTAACAAGTGGGGGTCACCCCTCCTTTATACCTCCCGACCGACAGACAGAGCACGTGACGCGCTCTCTAGCGCCCCTCTTATAGTCAGGCCAATTATGGAATTGCCCGACAATAAGCAAGGAGGCCGCTATACTACTTATGCCGATTATTGAAGGGTCCCCGGTGAGAGTAGGGTATATATTCCCCCGACCTCCGCGGGCGGAATATATAAAACCTCCCCGAATCTCACTGGCCTCCCCACAATAATCCTTGGCACAAACTCGCTGCCACCAACCGCTTCACGGTAACTATTAGCCGAAAACACAGACGTGGGATTCAAGATCGAGATAACAGAACAGCCCAAGATTAATTATATAATTTAATCAGCCTAAAGCACACTAGAAACTACAATATATACAATAGGGAATCTACAGAATATACATATGTCAGAGTACAGTTACAGATAAAGCATGGTTTACAAACAGGTATGCAATTCAATCAGTTACCTTGTGCGTCTGGCCACAGGGGGGGCGCTGTAGACCAGGTTTTCAGGAACTCCCACAGATGTTTCCTACACGTGACCCCCAGCGAAAGAACACTGGAAAATGGCCGAAGTAGGGTTATCAACCTGGGCAAATCCAGGTCCCCTCCTACCTTCGTGACCTCAGAGGGAGCACTGCTCCACCCCTGGCTGGAGTTATGGACAAAATCCACAACATGGAATATGGCCATAACTTGGCCTGGGAGCGTCGTAGGCGGACGCCAATGCTCTCATTGTGACAGTTATGAATTTAGCTACAGAATGAGAGGACTCATGACTTGTCTACTAGTTCCACATTGGCTGATATCACGCCTGGGGTATTTCCCAAGCTCCCGCTCCCATAAAAAAGGGTGTGCCAGCATCGTCCGCATGCGGAGACACCATTTTTATGGTTGCCATATTTATCGGAAATATGGCTTGCGAGATATGAACCATTTTTTACTGGAGTCGTTCTGTCTGGATACTTCCAAGCTTGCTAATTAGATAGCAGCTCCTACCACAGGGTCACGGCAGGGAGTCCTCCTGTGTCCATTGTTCCCACATCATCTCATCTCCATATCACAGGAGATGGCCATGGAGGTGTAACACCTTCACAGATGCTGGACATTGAGAACAAGAAGGGAGGGGGGCACTGCCAGGGAGTGATGAGCGATTATGACTGGAAGTCATAATTCATCTTCATATCCCGGGATTTGCCTCACACCTCCCCCCTTTTGAGGGCGCTAGGGGGCAGCACACTCCGGTGTTCCCCCGTGCGCCCGTCCGCGACCTCTCCTTGTCGGGACAGCCCGTCTGCGTTACCGTGGTCACGGCCCCTTTTGTGGCGAATGGTGAAGTTGTATTGCTGGAGCGCAAGGCTCCATCGCAACAATCGCCCATTCGTCCCAGAGACGGTGTGCAACCAGCTGAGGGGATTGTGGTCCGTCTCCACGATGAAGTGGCGCCCGTATAGATAGGGTTGCAGACGCTGCAGGGCCCACACTATGGCCAGGCACTCCTTCTCCATCGTGGAATAGGCCACTTCCCTTGGTAACAGCTTCCTGCTCAGGTACAAGACTGGGTGCTCTTGGCTCGCAGAGTCCACCTGGCTGAGCACCGCACCGAGGCCGAAGTCACTGGCGTCGGTCTGTACTACAAACGGCCGCGTGAAGTCGGCTGCCTGTAGCACGGGCGGGCTGGACAGGGCGTCCTTTAGGGCCTGGAAGGCTGTCTCGCAGTCCATTGTCCAATCGACGGCAGAGGGCAGCTTCTTCTTGGTGAGGTCCGTCAAGGGCTTTGCCAGGCTACTATAGCGTGGAACAAACCTCCTATAGTACCCAGCGGTCCCCAAGAAGGACATCACCTGCTTCTTGGTCCTGGGGGTGGGCCAGGATGCGATGGCCTCCACTTTCTCAGGCTCGGGCTTCAGTGTTCTCCCGCCTACCCGGTGACCGAGGTACTGGACCTCGCTCATGGCCAGCTGACACTTTCCCGGCTTGATGGTCAAACCTGCCCGGTGGATCCGCCTGAGCACCTGTGCTAGATGCTCTAGGTGGTCCTCCCAGGTGGGACTGAAGACGGCAATGTCATCCAGGTACGCGGCCGCGTACCCTTCAAGTCCCTTGAGCAGGGTGTTGACCATCCGCTGGAAAGTGGCAGGGGCATTCCTCATCCCGAATGGCATCACCGTGGACTCGTATAGTCCAAATGGGGTAATAAAGGCAGAGCGTTCCCTGGCCTTGCGAGTCAGGGGGATCTGCCAATATCCCCGGCTCAGGTCCATGATGGTCAGGTACTGAGCCCCGGCCAACTGATCGAGCAGGTCATCGATGCGTGGCATTGGGTACGCATCGGCGACCGTGACAGCATTGAGCCCCCTGTAGTCCACGCAGAACCGAGTGGTTCGGTCCTTCTTAGGGACGAGGACTACAGGCGAGGCCCAAGCGCTGTTGGATGCCTGGATCACCCCCAGCTTCAGCATCTCGTCAATCTCCTGGCGCATGTGTTGCTGCACCTCCAGGGAGACCCGATATGCTGAACGCCGGATCGGGGGATGATCCCCAGTGTCCACGTGATGGACAGCCAAGTCAGTCCTTCCGGGCTGGTTGGTAAACAACCCCCGGAAGGGGAGGAGGGTGGCCCACAGCTGGGACCGTTGGTCCTCCAAGAGCTGGTGGCCAACCTCCACATCCTCAATGGATCCGCCTGCCCTAACCTGGGCTAGCATATCCAAGAGGGTTTCCGCTTCTCCCTCCTCGGGCAGGTTGCACACGGGGAGCGCACATGCCTCCCGCTCATGATGTGCCTTCATCATGTTCACATGGAAGGGCTTCCGCCTTCCACGGGCAGGGTCCAGGGTGACCAGGTACGTCACAGGGTTGAGCTGCTGGTACACGAGGTATGGGCCTTCCCAGGCTGCCTGAAGCTTGTCCTGTGGTACGGGGACCAGTACCCACACCTTTTGACCCACTTGGTAGGTCCTCTCACAAGCGTTCTGGTCGTACCAACGCTTCTGATCGGCCTGGGCTTGAGCCATATTGTCGTGTACCAGTTGCGTCAAGGCCTGCATTTTGTCCCGGAAGCGCATGACATACTCGATAACCGACACTCCAGGGGTGGCCAAATCCCCTTCCCAAGCCTCTTTCACCAGAGCCAGGGGGCCCCGCACACGTCGCCCGTACAGGAGCTCAAACGGTGAGAATCCTGTTGAGGCCTGTGGAACCTCCCGGTAAGCAAATAACAGGTGTGGGAGATACCGCTCCCAGTCACGCCCATGGGAGTCGACCAACATCTTAAGCATCTGCTTTAAGGTGCCATTGAACCGCTCGCACAGGCCATTAGTCTGTGGATGGTACGGGCTGGCCACCAGATGTCGCACCTGGACTTGCTTACAGAGGGCCTCCATCAGCTGGGACATGAATTGGGTCCCCCGGTCAGTGAGCATTTCCTGGGGAAAACCCACTCGGGAGAAAATCTCCAGCAATGCGGTGGCCACCTTGTCAGCCCGAATGGACGACAAGGCCACTGCTTCTGGGTACCGGGTGGCATAGTCCACTACCGTCAGTATGAAGCGTTTCCCGGAGCTGCTGGGGATGGCCAGCGGGCCGACCAGATCCACAGCCACCCTCCTGAAAGGCTCATCGATGATGGGCAGAGATACCAGTGGGGCTTTGGGGCGTGGCCCCGCCTTCCCCACTCTCTGACAGGTTTCACACGAACGGCAGTAGGCAGCCACATCGGCCCCCATTTTTGGCCAGTAGAAATGCTGGTTTAACCTGGCCTTGGTCTTAGCGATCCCTAGGTGTCCGGCCATCGGAATCTCATGTGCGATCCGCAACAACTCCGTCCGGAACGGATAGGGTACCACCAACTGTCGGTCCCTGGGCCACGCCTCCGGTGAACCCTGCTGGACCGTGGCCCGGTACAGCCGTCCTTGGTCCCAGACCACTCGCTCCGGGTCCGAGTCCGAGGGAGGCTGTGCCGCCTGCTCCTTAAGAGCTTTCAGGCTGTCGTCAGCTTCTAACGCTGCCTGAAACCCCTGACTAGATGTGGCCAGAATCGACGAGACTGTCACATCTTCGGTCAGTACCCCGGGACCTGTGTCCTGGCCTCCACCTGACTCGGCTGCCACTTGGTCAGAAGGGGAAGAGCTATCGGACCTCCGGGAGGCCCCTTGGCTTCCAGCCCTCCCACTGCGGGTGACAGCGGCCACAGCCGCTGCGACCGTGGGTCGTGCCTGCTCCTCCTCCGTTCCTGACCAAGTCGCCGGTTCAGGCAGACCGACCTGGCTTCCTGACACCCCGGTTGTGGGGGAACCATGCACCGAGATCTTACCTGGGAGCACTTCCGCTCCTGGACCGGCCCCAATCTCACCTGCCTGTTCCCCTCCTGCAGCAACAGAACCCCGCTGTGAAATCTCTGGGGACCCCACATTTGCTGTGGTAGCCCCCACCCCACACACTGGTCCTCCCCCTGCAGCACCCTGCTCTCTGCTTATCCCTGCAGAGGGCAACAGATCCCAGCTCACTGGCTGGTTACTTGTAGAGGCATTGTCACACCTTTCTCTGACCCCCTCCCCTGTCACAGCTGCAGCTGAGTGTGTGTCTATGGTGTCTATGCAAGCAGAAATATCAGAGTTCACTCCCTCCTCCCTTACATCATTCATAGATAACACATTAACATTGTTAGGAGTCATGTCAGTACGGGCTGAAGGTTCAGCCCTTGGGGGGGGCCCAAACTGGGAGGTTATCTGCCCCAAATCTGTCCCAAGTAGCACGTTTGCAGGGATCCGATCAGTTACCCCCACCTCTCTCACCCCTCGCCCTGCGCCCCAGTCCACATAAATGTCAGCAACAGGCAGCGCCGGGTCAATGCCTCCAATCCCGGAGACAGCGAGGGTTTTTCCAGGGATCAAGTCTTGGGGGGACACCATCTCAGGCCGCACCAGAGTCACCTCCGAGGCGCTGTCTCGCAGTCCTATGGTCACAGACCGGCCGACGGTGACAGGTTGGAAGCTGTCCAGGGACCTACCACCACCCCCACCCACACAATACACCTTGGGCGGCCCTTGGGACGGGGACGGAGCCGGGCCTTGGGACGCTGAGGGCACATGGCCTTGAAGTGTCCAGGTAGGTTGCACTGGTGGCACCGTCTTGGCTCTGCCACGGGCCTGGAGAGGGGAGTTGAGGGGGACACCCCCTGCAGTCTAGGGGCAGGTGGGGCAGTCGCAGAATTCATCTTACCCCCTCTCCAGGTGCTGCTGGTGGCTGCTCTCCTGGCCTCAGGAGCCCGATTGTTGGTGTAGTCATCGGCCAGGGCAGCTGTAGCCGTGGACCCCTTTGGCTTCTGGTCTCGGATGAACTGGCGGAGATCCTCAGGGCAGTTCCACAAGAGTTGCTCCGTGATGAACAAGTCCAGGATCTCCGGTCCGGTGGAAAGCTGCAGGCCTTGGGTCCAGTGGTCGGCAGCTTGGGCAAGTGCCCGCCTGTGGTCAGCCCAGGAGTCCTTTGGTCCCTTCTGTAGGCTCCGGAACTTCTTGCGGTAGGACTCTGGAGTGAGGTTGTACTGTTGAATCAGGGCCCGCTTGATGGTGTCGTAGCCCTGATCTGCCTCAGCAGGCAAGTCCCCAAGGATTTCCAGGGCCTTACCCCTTAAACGGGGGGTCAGGTATTTGGCCCACTGGTCCTTGTCCAGATGGTGCTGCAAGCAAGTCCGTTCAAAAGCAGTCAAGAAAGAGTCCAAGTCTCCATCCTTCTCCAGCACTGGGAAGTCCTCAACACGGACCTTTGGAAGTTTGGTGTCTTGAAGGTCACGTGTGGCTGATGAGGGCCGGAGCTGAGCTAGCTGCAGCTGGTGGTCCCGGTCTGCCTGTTGCCGTCGCTCCGCAGCCTCACGCTCTGCCTGGCGCTCTTCACGCGCTGCCTGCCGCTCTGCCTGCCGCTCCGCAGCCTCACACGCTGCCCTGCGCTCTGCCATGAGTTCCCTGTAGCCCTCCCGGTCTCCAGCCTGGAGAAGGGCCATAGCCATTTGAAGAAGGCTATCCGAGCCTCCCAGGCTCGGTGGAATGGCACGTGGTGATCTGCGGCCCGCTGCGGAGCCTGGTGATTCACTGTCCATTGCAGAGCGGAGGGCTGGCATCTGGCTCGTTGAGGACCCTTGGGTGAGCTGCTCCTCATCTTGTCCAGCAGTGCCAGGTTGTGCAATGTCCTCTGCAGAGCTGTTTTCTGGCGTCGAGCTCCTGGAGGACTCGTGGGCACCCTCCTCATTACTGTCCACAGCACCGTCCTCCCTCTCTTCGGCTCCTGCTTTAGCATTGGCCAGTTGCATAGCTCTGCTCCTGGTGCCATCAGCCATTCTTGCAGACTTTTGGTCACTGACACAGAACTGACACCTGATGCCTCCACACACCTTACAGTATCTGCACTCTGACACTCTAGTGTTGAGCTAGTCTGAAGACCCCAGCAGCCACAGCTGCTGCAGGCAGTCTTTAGTGTCTGGGAGTATGGGTCTCACACTCACACACACTATTATCTCGATCCCACCGCTATGCCACCAATATGTCACAAACCACCGGGGGGGTCACTCAGTAATCCCCCGCGCTGGCTACCAGTACGTCACAATCGGGGGGTAACAAGTGGGGGTCACCCCTCCTTTATACCTCCCGACCGACAGACAGAGCACGTGACGCGCTCTCTAGCGCCCCTCTTATAGTCAGGCCAATTATGGAATTGCCCGACAATAAGCAAGGAGGCCGCTATACTACTTATGCCGATTATTGAAGGGTCCCCGGTGAGAGTAGGGTATATATTCCCCCGACCTCCGCGGGCGGAATATATAAAACCTCCCCGAATCTCACTGGCCTCCCCACAATAATCCTTGGCACAAACTCGCTGCCACCAACCGCTTCACGGTAACTATTAGCCGAACACACAGACGTGGGATTCAAGATCAAGATAACAGAACAGCCCAAGATTAATTATATAATTTAATCAGCCTAAAGCACACTAGAAACTACAATATATACAATAGGGAATCTACAGAATATACATATGTCAGAGTACAGTTACAGATAAAGCATGGTTTACAAACAGGTATGCAATTCAATCAGTTACCTTGTGCGTCTGGCCACAGGGGGGGCGCTGTAGACCAGGTTTCCAGGAACTCCCACAGATGTTTCCTACACGTGACCCCCAGCGAAAGAACACTGGAAAATGGCCGAAGTAGGGTTATCAACCTGGGCAAATCCAGGTCCACTCCTACCTTCGTGACCTCAGAGGGAGCACTGCTCCACCCCTGGCTGGAGTTATGGACAAAATCCACAACATGGAATATGGCCATAACTTGGCCTGGGAGCGTCGTAGGCGGACGCCAATGCTCTCATTGTGACAGTTATGAATTTAGCTACAGAATGAGAGGACTCATGACTTGTCTACTAGTTCCACATTGGCTGATATCACGCCTGGGGTATTTCCCAAGCTCCCGCTCCCATAAAAAAGGGTGTGCCAGCATCGTCCGCATGCGGAGACACCATTTTTATGGTTGCCATATTTATCGGAAATATGGCTTGCGAGATATGAACCATTTTTTACTGGAGTCGTTCTGTCTGGATACTTCCAAGCTTGCTAATTAGATAGCAGCTCCTACCACAGGGTCACGGCAGGGAGTCCTCCTGTGTCCATTGTTCCCACATCATCTCATCTCCATATCACAGGAGATGGCCATGGAGGTGTAACACCTTCACAGATGCTGGACATTGAGAACAAGAAGGGAGGGGGGCACTGCCAGGGAGTGATGAGCGATTATGACTGGAAGTCATAATTCATCTTCATATCCCGGGATTTGCCTCACACATGGTTTATGTTCAACGTTCACATTGAGAGGGATAAGAAAACAAAAAAGGTACAATGAATATTAGTATTCGATTGTTTACTGTATTTGAACTATGCTATCGTCCCTAAAATTAATGCTTCCTGAACCGTTTTAGGGAAATGATCCTCAATTCACTGCCGACCTGTTCCCTTATCAGTGGAGTTCTAGCCCAACTAATCTCCCGATGCATTTCTTTTGTAGATTATTCAGAGGAGTCTGTCGGTCATTAGATGGCCTAACGTGTCCCTGGCTGGCTAGGCCGGTGTCACGCAACGAGCATGGTGAGCACATTCAGACCAACTGAGGTTTGACACACAACTAAAAACACACTTAGAAAACACTACAGACAAGGGGGATCACCGGGGACAAAATAATAATGGTGTACCCTGGGACTAGTGAGAGTCATACATCATCAGTAGGGTAAAACTAACATGTCCCATGATGGTCTAAACCCAGCTCCCGTTCCCTATTAGTGGGTGAACAATCCAACGCTTGGTGAACTCTGATTCAAAATGATAGGAAGAGCCGACATCAAAGGACCAAAAAAAGTGGACACCTCCTAACCTCATCTGAGCTGTCCCTACTTTCCTAGCCAGTCCCAATACAGTCTCAACAACTGTCACTGAGCAGCACCCTGGGTCCCTGTGAAAACCCTATAGAGGCCCTGACTAGTGAGAGGCGGGGGAGGTTAACTAAACCCACCGTTTCACTAAAGAGACAAGAGGGTAAGGAAGACAAATAGGGAATAAAGAACCAAAATGGATAGGATATGACTCCAGGAGAATCTGCAGCAGCTCCTTCCACCAAGGCGGCTTTCATACAAATGGTTTGTATAGGCTTGCTGGGAGACCTGGATATTTAAGCACAAGGGAGTGTGACTACAAAGCAGGTACAGCTGTCCTCACCTGCAGCAGAGACTGCTGGAGAAGCTGCCAGCAGAAAACTGACATTAACCATCTAGGTACTGAAGGAAACAAAACCACATTTACATGTGGATAATCCGATAGAGATGAGAGGCTGTCATTAGTTTCCAAAAACATGGAGATGACCGTGACAGATGGATATATTTATTGCATCCGTGGCTGTTCAGTACCTTCTCGCTAATTTGGTGGGTTACTTTCTATTCTATTGGCTACATCTCTTGGGTAAAACACCTTCATATTATGAAATTATATTCCATGATATCAGAGGCACACAGAGGTACAGAATAGGCCCATTGCCACCTACAATCTAGAATAATAACTTGGCAAAGTGCACAAACATTAATTAATTAGCCTTGAATGTCTCTCTAGCATAGAGATGAGCAGACCCGTGGAAGTTTGGGTTCTGCTGAACCTTTTTAAAGTTAAGTTTTGGACCCGGAGATTATCTGAACTTCATTTGAAGTCACCTATTGGCATTTCGGGTTTTTTGCCCACATGCAGATATCCAGAAATGGAGCAGTTCTGGGCGAGGGCGGGCGGGTTTTATCCTTTATTTCTCTTTTGGTGCACACTACATTTGATCACGCTGTTGTTACCCCAAGTGCAAGCCGATGAAACACTTCTAAAGGCTCGTAGGGCCACGCACCGAGCATACCTGAGCACAGCGATGTTACCGTGAGTGGTTTCTATATGTAATGCACTAAAAAGAGCGATACCTGCTACGCAGGCCAGATAAGCGGTCCAAATCCTAATCAGTATGAATATAGAGCAAGGATTAAAATATAACTTTTAATTTATACTGTCTAAAAAAGACCAACATACAAAAAGTACTATGCAATAAAGAATAAAAAAATTGATAGATCTCTCCAAACTTCTTTCCAAGTAGATCTCACACCACTGGATACACAGGCAAAAGAGGGCCGACTTGGAAGAAAGGGGTAACAAAGTCAGTGTATGCTAACCCCTGTCGTGCCCATGCATAAACTTCCGCCCTAACAAGGGCAGCACCCAGGTCAAGCAAGCTGCCCCAGTGAAAATTAGCCCCTCCCAAAGCATTTTCCTTTCCAAACTAGCAGAGAGTTCATCAGGGGAGAATTGGGACGTATATCCTGCAATGGCAGGTACCCTATTTTCCGGACTATAAGACACACTTTTTTCCTCCCCAAATGTTGGGGGAAAGTTGGGGAATGCGTCTTATGGTCTGAATATAAGGCTGCGGCCGGGAATGAGCCGTGCAGTATTAAGATGAGCGAGAGGATTATTGTCCGTGTAAACTGTGAAGGGTGTAGCAGCGAGGCAATCTTTGAACTTCTCGGTGACTGCCCACACAAGACCTAGCAGCTCTAACTTGAACGAACTGCAATTGCTATCGTTTTTCTCTGCACCTCTCAAGCTTCGGCTGGCATATGCAATGACTCTCTCTTTGTCATCTTGGACTTGTGATAGTACCGCTCCGAGGCCTTGGTAGCTGGCATCCGTGTAGACATGGAAAGGATGGCGGTAGTCATTGTACGCCAGAATTGGAGGTGAAGTCAATAGACTTTTCAACATCTGAAAGGCAGTTTCTTGTCGCTCAGACCAATGAATTGAAAGTCTTCTGTCGTAGTTTTCTCTAGGGCAACCCCGTAGCAGCTCTGTAAGGGGTTCTGCTATTTGCGCAAAATGAGGTATGAAGCGGCGGTAATAGCCCGCAAAACCTAGAAAACGTCTGACTTCTTTGACGGTTCTTGGGGTGTCCCAGTTGTTCACAGCTGAGATCTTTTCAGGATCAGGCTGGATACCTTCGGCACTTACAACATGACCAAGGTAGTTGACCTTCGGCTTGAGCAGTTGGCACTTTGACGGTTTTAGTTTCAGACCATGTTCAATGAGTACCTGGAATACTTCTGCAAGGTGGCATAGATGGTCTTCATAAGTGCGAGAGTATACGACAACATCATCAAGATATAACAGAATGCTCTGGAAGTTGAAGTGACCAAGACATCTTTCCATGAGTCGCTGAAATGTAGCAGGGGCGTTGCATAACCCAAACGGCATACCGTTAAACTCAAAGAGTCCCATTTGGGTGGTGAAAGCTGTCTTCTCTCTATCCTCAGGAGCCACGGGTACTTGCCAGTAACCGCTGGTTAAGTTGAGAGTGGAGAACTATGCAGCTGAGCCAAGAGCGGTGATGGATTCTTCAATCCGTGGAAGAGGATAGGCATCTTTGTGTGTAACATTATCCAACTTTCGGTAGTCGACACAAAATCTGATGTTACCATCCTTCTTCATCACCAGGACGATGGGTGCAGCCCACGGATTTTGACTTTCTCGGATGACTTCAGAATCTTTCATCTCCTTTAACAGCTTCTTTACTTGTTGATAGTTAGCAGGAGGTACTGGACGGTGCCTTTCCTTGATAGGAGGACGATCACCTGTGTTGATCTTGTGCTGGATCAGAGTAGTCTTGCCAAAGTCAAGAGGGTGCTTGCTGAAAGCTTGGCTGTGTCACTTAGCGAGTTTAGTTACGCCATTGATGTATTCGATAGGAGTGTTAGCATCTCCAACATTAAGTTCATTCCACCAGAAGGTAGTGGGTGTATTAGAGCCTTTGGGAGTGGCTTTTAATGACTTTTGATGAGCAAGTGTCTCTTCATCTAAGATGTCTTCTGGATCAAGGTTATACAGTTGAGCAACTGAATTAAACTTTTATAGCACGATGGGCGCATCACTTAGGTTGATTAGCCGTACTGGTACTCCACCGTTTGAGACGGTGACAATACTTCTGGCAGCTTTTACCAGGGGCTGTCCTTCAATCTGGATGGAGTCAAGAAGAGCTACATAGTCCTCATTGTCAATTCCTGGTCAAACTCGACACCAGACTAGAGTCTCGCTGTTGGCTGACAGGGTAACTGGTCGTGCGTCAGTGATACGCACACGGCAGATCTCACCTTTACTGTTGGCAAATTTCTATTGGGCGCAGAGCACTTTGATAGTCCGCTGAATAGCTTGCCTGTAAGGGGGAGAAGCAGAAGGGAGAGAAGCATGCAAGGCAGCGAGCAATTCAGTAAACACATGGCGAATGACATTCATTCCTAACACTACTGCTGTTGTATCTTCCTCAGCCTCAGTAACAATTACACCTTGACCTGGTAACTTGCGATCACCAATTTGAATTGTGGGTTCCCAGTAGCCTAGCTGGGAAATAGGTTGACCATTACTTGCAATTAAGTCTAACTTTGCTTTACCCACTGGATTCAGGAGATCAAAGTCCCAATTCTTTTCAAAGGCTTGTCGCTCAATTGTGGTGACTTGTGAACCAGTGTCCACTAAAGCTTCTAGAGGTACACCATCGATCCATATGGTTATATACGGGCACTTGGAGATGAACCGGGAAATCCATTGTGATTTTCCCTTTGGGCCCTTGGATGCACCTCCCAAGGGGCGGCCCTTGGCCTCGGGGGTGGCCCGTTTAACTTATAACATTGATACTTGTAGTGTCCAAGACGCTCACAATAAGTACAGTACACACAATCACCAGATGGAGGCCTTCCAGGAGGGGGCCTATCAGGACTTGGCCTACTAGAACATGGTTCTGGGGACAATGTCCGGTTTACAGATGATTCACATGATGCAGGGCGTTGGCCTTTTAGCTCCTTTAAGGCTTGGAATACAGATTCAAGGACTTGGACAAGTACATCCGTGGTAGGAGGTGCATGAATGAGAGTAGGGGCTTGCACAGACTGTGTGGCCTGCATGGGGGAAACAGGTGAAAGAGGAGATACAGTAGAAATTCCAGCAGCAAGGTCGGAGGAATGAGGCACAAGAGCATAGCTGTTACAAAGTAAGTCAGTACCCACTACTCGCAGGGCTAGAGCTTTAAAGTCTAAGAAAGTCATGTTTGGATTTTGTGCTGCTAGCATGCGGAGTTGACTTTGTACTAGCTTGGAGTCCAAACCTTCTATGAATCTGTCGGTGATTATGTTCTCTGCAGCAGCAGGATCTATAGTGTCTATTTGCTGTAAAGCCCTGTAGGCAGACTGAAGGGCTAGTGCATAGTCCCTAAGAGTCTCACCTGGTCCCTGACGTCTGTTGTAAAATTTGAGACGAACCTCGGTGGGTGATTGGCGTTCAAATTATTTTCTCAGGTGGGTGAGGATCGCTTCTACAATGGTTTTCTCGGTAGATGGCCAGGAACGGACTTCCTCAGCAGCTGGTCCATCAAGCTGTCCCAGGAGAAGTTGTACCTGCTGATGGGGAGAAAGTGAGAAAAGCTCACATACATCATTTTTTCTTTGAACTCCGCAAGTGTATGAGGATCTCCTCTCTCTGTAGTTTTGGAGACTGGAGGTTCCAATGAAGAATGGCATGCTGGTAGCCATGACAGGGGCTGGAACTGGGTAGGCGGCATTAGCCTGTTCCACTGGAGCACTAGCTGCTGCTGATGATGATACAGAGTTAACAGACTCAGCCTGGTCATTATGAAGAGGTTCAGACATTTTGGTGATGATGCAAGTACTGTTTCTTTAAGAATAATGACGACACTGTAGCTTTAAGGGATGCACTATTATGCACCAACACAGTCTCTGAGATGGAAGGCTCCCCCTCTTGAATATAGCACTGCTGAGACTTGTAGTGCAGTAAGAGAAAATAGGCACAGAGGAATGATCCTGTTCGTGATGCCAAATTCGACCTTTGTAAGGGCCCAGGGACAGAGGACCTTAAATGTTCTATATGTCACAGTTTCTGTTCTGGCACGAGGTTGCAGGGGCTGTGTTCCCTGGGTGGTCTACCAGGCCCTGATGTTCCCTGCTATCCACTCCCACACAGTATCCACAGCTGATGGACAGTCCACAGACACGGTCTTGGGGATAACAGTTGCTTTAATACAGCAAGAGCAAAGGAAAACAACACGGAATATACTGTATGTTTCAGTCTTTTGTGGGTAGGCCACGGCAAATACAGCTTGGAGTTGAATGCTGAAGTGCAATTAGGGTTCTGGAGCTTTTGAAGAGCACGATTTGTTTCAGATTTAATTCTGGTATGCTTTTAGCAGGTTCAGAGTCTCTTGAGCTTAGAGGGTAGATATGATAATAAGATTGTACAGACCTGGAGTCCTGGGGTTGACTTCACTGCTAGTTCAGACACGTGCAGTACTTGTAAGCAATTGTAGAAAGTTGCCCAGCGCGCTACGGGGACCGGACGTCTGATGTGGGGACAAAGGCATGCAAGCCACTAATATTGCAGTGGGGTGGGAGACCCTCAAACTTCCCCAATCTGCGTGCAGTAGGGTCTGGTATATACTCAGTATCCCCTACTGTCTGAAGAGATGTATATCTGGCCAGTGAGGATTCAGGATAGGAAGCCTTCAGTATATTGGCTGTAAAAGTCAGTAAATGATGAATTTCTAGGCCTCGGCCTAGCAGGGGTCTTGTGGTGAAGAGAAACTCCACATAATGTCTTCCCTCAGAGGAGACTCAGCCAGAACCAGAACATTCCAGTTCTTTCCAGACAGAGGCTGGAGAATAGCTCCACCTATTGAGCCATGTGACCAAGAACTGGCCAATAGGAAAACACCCAATGCACACTTCAGATTCTTACAGTTTTCACCAGTAGATGGTGCTAGAACTCAGCAAATGAAAAATACTTTACTTATAACATATAACATAATATTACATATAAGTAAATGTACTTAAAGAAACAGACACAATCTGGACCGGGCCACTACAGTGTTCACACAGCTCAGTTTCAGCATGTGTGCTAATGGCCAGTGGGACCACTGTTAGCTGCGCTGACACAACCCCCGGCCACCACAGGCCCCATAATTTGCATGCAACATGCAGTAGACAACACCCAGCAAGCTCAGTTTTATCTTCCCGTCCACCACAGTTCCTATCATCAGGGTGGAGCTGGCATTGCCCAACAACCTTCGTCCCATGTGCACTTGGAAAGTACCAGGGAGGGGCAGTTGTGAACGAGGGTCTTGGTCTTCAACCCACCCTGGCACAGTACAGACACGGGGAGCAGAGTGGTGTAAGGAGTGAGTGTGGAGGTGGTACCTTTCTGGTGCTGTCCTTCTGAGTCCCGTTCACTTCCATGGCCCTTGTGCCCCGTACGATCAGTGAAGAGATTACCACCAGGTAAAACGTCCTTAACTTTACTGAATAAATGTTTAACAGTTGCTTTCACTTTTCTTAAGGCAGATGCATCATCATTGTTATCATCATCATCACCATTTACAGTCATTTGTTTCTGTACCCAGTTTGGCTCTACAGTGACGGCCACTATGGGGCGACTAATCCTCCTGTTCCAGACCCAATCCCTCAGCATGATGGCAGATTGTTAAGCTCGGCACACAAATGGATGGAGGAAGCTGCCCTCCCACTGTGACTGCGTTCCCTCAGGTACTGACAGGTGCCGGCCTAAGGTAGGGGCACCCAACTTCTCCTTTTTCTGCTCCTTGGTCTTACACTTCACTGCAGACAAGCTCCCTTCTTATGGTATTCTTCTCTCTTCTCACTTCTCCAATTCTGCCTCTGTCACCTCCACACTGTCTTCTCCACTCCGCTTAGTCCAACCCCATAGGTTCTCTCTTTCTTGTTCTGTTTACTTTCTCATCCTTTCCCTATCTGATGGTACCCGGGAAACCTCTGCCCTATATCTCTTCCTGTGCTGGTGAACCACCCCCCTCACTTAACCCCTGCTGCCCTATCACACCCTATCCATCCTTTCTCACTAAGGGACCTGGGAACTAGTGACACCTGGTGGCAGCTGGCCATAATACACAGGAGATAAAGTCATACAATACAATATAATACAGTAAAAGAAAACACACACATATACATTGCAATACCATAAGTCACCAGCTCGAAGTGGGGGTGATAGGGCACTGGAGACCCTATTACACACCGTCCAAATGTCCCCCCCAGCCAAAGTAACTGCGCGGTTAGTTCCGCTTGAGTTCCCATTCCAGAAAACAGAGACATTTATTTTCCAGAACAAGAACTCTAGCAGAACTAACCACACGGTTACTTTTGCTGGGGATGGGACATTTGGACAGTGCACAGGGAACAGAGGTTGCCGCACGATGTCAGCTGCACCTAGATGATAGGGTCTGTGATGGTTGGGGGCTATGTCAGGGCAGGTAGCAGAAGCCGCCACATGCCTATCAGAGGTCTGCAGCAGCAACGTACGTCGGCATCCTGGTATAGTTAGTACAATGATGTAACTACATTTCTCCACTTCCACTAAGCAAAGAATGAAGGTAAGTAAGCTGCCCATTGTAGGAGCAGTGATAGTTGTGAGATTATTTTATTATTATTTATTTATAGAGCACCATTGATTCCATGAGAAGGGGTTACTTACAGAATACATATATAAGTTACAATAGACAAGACTGGTACAGAGGGAAGAGGACCCTGCCCTTGCGGGCTTACATTCTATGGGTTTTTGGAGAGGAGACAGTAGGTGGGGTGTTCCGGCACGGTGGTGAAGCGGCAGCTCTGGCGGTGGTAAAGCAGTGGGGTCATTGGAGATTATAGGCTTTTCTGAACAGATGAGTTTTTAGGTTTGAAGCTTTCAAGTGTAGCAGATAGTTTGATGTGTTAAGGCAGCAAATTCCAGAAGACAGGGAATGCTCGGGGGAAGTCTTGGAGGCGGTTGCTTGAGGAGCGAATGAGAGAAGAGGAGAGGATATCTTGGGAGGACCGGAGGTTATGTGTTGGAGTGTAGCGGGAGATTAGTTCGGAGATATACGGAGGAGACAGATAATTGAGGGTATTGTCTATTTTTTTTGTTGCTGCTTAAACAAAGGTGGAACAATGGATGGAACTCCAAATAAAGGCACATTATTAATGAATGGTATTACAAAGGGGGACATTACTATTGTATTGGGCTAGAAAGGGACGCATTATTATTGTATGGGGCCAAAAATGGGAGACAATATTACTGCATGGGGCCACAAAGGAAGAAATTACTAATTCCTGGGGCCATATGTGGGGGAAATTACTACTGTATTGTACCACGAAATGGGCTTTATTAATGCCTGGGACCACAAAGAGGGTATTATCAATGTATGGGAGACTAATTTTTGCATATTAGTTATGTATGAGACCACAAGTGTGAGGCATTAGTACTGTATGGGGCCAATAAGAGAATGAGAACATTATAGGTCTTTTTTTTTTACCAATATAATAAAAGAAAAATTATACATGTTTGGTATCTGCGTACTTATACTGACCTAGAGGATCATACCGGCAGGTCAGTTTTACCATATATTGAACATGGTAGATAAAGAAACCTAAAACAATTGTGGAATGGCACTTTTTTTTTTCAATTTCACACAACTTGGAATTTTTTCCCTCTTTTTAGTACACTATTTTCAGTTTAATTCAAAAGTAAAACGTGTCCCGCCAATAACAAGCCCTCAAACGGCGGCTATATTGATGGAAAAATAAGAAAGTTATCGCTCTTGAAAGAAGGGGAGGAAAAAATGAAAACGAAAAACCTGAAGATTGTCTGGCAGTGAAGGGGTTAAATTAGCTAATTTGCGCAGTAATGCTACAGAAAATCTGCAGCATCAAAAATGTAACAAGCACTTATCATGTGAACTGAGCCTAAATTTTCAAGGGTTTTTATAATCATCTAATAAGCAAGTAAAAATATTAAATATATTATTATAATAGCTGTAGCACCCGGCGTTGCCCGGGATAGTAATGGTCTCTGTTTCTCTCCCAGTCTCTGTCTCTCTCTGTCTGTGTCTGTCTCTCTCTATCTTTGTCTGTCTGTCTGTCTCTTTCCCTGTCTGTCTGTGTCTGTCTCTTTCCCTGGCTGCATTGTGAAACACCAACATTCCATTCAAGGGTGTGACTGCAGATTCTTATAATGTTCTGGCTGCATTTTGACTCCCAGCTCCATTGACTTTAATAGAGGCAGGTGTTTTGGTGAATATCTGTAAAGCGCAGGGTTAAAATTTCCGCTCAAAACATAGTTTTGAGTCACATGGGGTGTCTGTGCAAAATGTGTACATGCAACGGTGCAGATTCCTTTAGCGGACACACACACACACTCACACACACACACACACACACACATACATACGCACACACACATAAATACACACACATGTGCCACCCCCGTGCCAACATCCGGGCTGCTCGGATCCAGATCCGCGGTGGCTCGAGGGGTCTCTGGACCCGGGGATCATGCGGCCACTCAAATGAAGGGGGTATTTATAGGGGATTGTGTTAAAGTTTGTGACGCCACCCGTGATATGTGGTAATTTGGAGTACCACCGCTGCAGTTGGGAGTACCCGGGGTGATGGAATAGGGCAGCCAGGTGTTAGAACCCTCCACGGGTAGGGGGAATGCCCCGGGACTCGGTGATGGTGTTTGGGGGTGCCGTGGGGAGCAAAGGGATCACTTTCATACTTACTCAGTTCATAAAGCTGACACAGACAACTGTATAAAGCAAAGTTCTGGATACCGCTGCTGCTGAAGGGAGCTAGTTCGGGTCCCGTCCCCAATGGTGCTGCTTGGTGATCTGTGACCTTCCTCCTGGCACTAAGTTGACTTCTCTGTTGGTCCCGGTAGTATGGAACTTGCCGGGTCCCGCTCCCCACTATGGCTAAGTGTGGGAGCTTTCTCTCAGGG
Source organism: Anomaloglossus baeobatrachus (assembly GCF_048569485.1). NCBI lineage: Eukaryota > Metazoa > Chordata > Amphibia > Anura > Aromobatidae > Anomaloglossus > Anomaloglossus baeobatrachus. The sequence goes on from NC_134362.1 coordinate 64,439,972, forward strand.
TTCACGCTTGGGATTTTCTGGACCATTTTAGTGGAAAGTCCTATCCCCCTCGTTGCACTAGTACCCCGATTTTGGAGTGTGGCGCCCCTGACTTGGTCAGGCACCACAGAGTATTGCACCCATGCGGGAGCAATGCTTCCAGGTAATCTCCAAAGGCCAGGATGAGGTGCACACACAAACATATAGTGATCAGGCTTCCCACATTACCAGAGGGGACCCTTGGGTAGCCAGTAGGGGTTAACTTTCAATTCCCAGCTGGGGGTGTGTTCAGGGGCTAGTTGCTAGGAAGCAGGGCAGAGAGAGAGAGGAAGGAGGGAGTCTGGAGGAAGAAGTTGAAGTGTGAGGAAGCAGGGCAGAGGAGCTCTAGAGTGTGAGACAGGTCCTGAGGAGTGCAGTAGCTGAAAGCGGGGGAGAAAGGAGTACCGTGGGTCGGCCTGAAAATCATCCAGAGAGAAGGGTGGCTGAGTACGGAGATCCCGGTATCCGAGCACACAAGGGGAACTAGGTCCCCAGTACAGGCAGCAGATCATCCAGAGCTGCTTAACCTACAGGTGGGGGGGGGGGGTACTTCATGCCCTCACCACGACTACACAGAGCTTGAGCCAAGCAGCAATCACCAGGCCCATAAGGGGACAGGGCCAGAAGCCATCCCACCAAGGCCACGCTGCCGGCAGACGAGCCAGAGAGAGGGGAGCAGGGTGGTAACAGCTTCCCTGGAGGGGTCCTACCACGCTTCAAGCAAAGGATCCTCCTAAAACAGAAAGAGTGCAAGGAAGGCGAGTGGACAGCTACCCTCAGAACGGCCTCCTGGAATTCCTGGTTCAACCTGGTTATCACAGTGTCGCCCGGGCATCTCACCGTGACCTCCAAACAGTGAGTAAACACGTTGAAAGACTTCTTGGACTGTGTTTGAGTCATTCTGCGACCTGTGGTCCCACACACATACACCGGGGCCTGGGGCTTGCCTCACTCTCAGGGGGCTAATATACTGACTGCACCCACCATCAGCCCCAGGCATCCCTTAATCTGCAGTGGCGGTCCCCGCTGACCGCAATACTGAGAGTGGCGTCACGACAATCCTAAAATAAGGTTCCCTACCTGTGACCAGACTGTTCCATCCACGTGGAGTCCCTGAAGGTACTGCACCGACACATACTAGCGGGGCTTCACAACTTCTGGCGTCACGAACAGGATAAGGACTAGACCTGTTCAGACAGGTGACCGTGTGCCTCAGAGGTCCGACCGCAAAAATTGAACCGCCGCCATATTGCCATCTTCAAAAGCGCGCGCTGCAGCCCGCGCGAGGGAGAAGAGCACCGCCCACAAAGAGGTGTGGCCGCCCCAGAACCCCCACAATTCAGAGAGCGTACTGACCCAGGAAGTGGAAAGGGAGCGCGCAGATTTTTTTTTTAAGAAAAATGGACGCTGCAGGAGGTAATGCCCCTGGTCAGGGCGACGCAGCCCAAGCGATGCCAGCCCCCGTCGCGCTGGACGCAGCAGCGCCCGGTGCCGGTGCCGCGGTCGCAGCCGCGCCGGCCGAAGTCTCCCCCATAATGCCAGTTTCCTTGCTGTATGTCCCAGGAGCGCAATGGCTGCCCCAATACGCCGGTAAAATAGACACGCTGACCGGGTTTAAGAAGAAGATCAACACCCTGCTAGACATGCACGCGATGACTGGTAAGCAGAGGGCCGCTGTGGTGCTGGGACAATTGACTGAAGCAGCAGAATTGGAGGCTGAGTCCTGGACCAATGATGACCGGGGCTCTGTTGAGACCATCTTTGCCAAACTAGCAGCTGCTTTTGAACACCGCACAGAGGGAGAGCTGAGGACGGACTTCTATAACTGCCGGCAGAAGCCCCAAGATAGCATAAGAGCCTATGCCCTCAGGCTGCAGGCTGCACTACGGGCTCTCAAGCTGGTGGACCCTGTCAGTGATCAGGAAGGAAACCGGATGATGAAGGAACAATTCTTGCGGGGCCTGCGCTCTCCTGAGGATGGGAAGCAGATGAAGCTGTGGTCCCTGGAACACCCTGACGTGGACTTTGCCATTCTGAAAGACAGGGCAGTGAAAGCACTCCAACCTCCTGTGGACACAGACCCCGTCGCACCAGCATGGCCTGCCAGTTCCACGGCTGCAGGAGCGGAATCCTCCTCGCAGGCCCTGGTAACTGCAAAAGGACTCAACACGCCAGCAGAGACCATAAATACACTATCCTCCCAGGTGCAACAGCTCACTAAGGATGTCGCACAAATCCTGAAAGCAATGCAGTTGCCCTCAGAGACCAAAGCCCCTCATCGGATCCTGCTAGCTGACAACCCAGAGGATGTCCCTTGGATGCGGAGGAGAAGAGGTCCCCCAACCCGAGGCAGGAGCAGTGATCGCTATGACTCATCTGGACAACCCATCTGTCGTCGTTGCCAGGAGGCAGGACACTATGCAAGGGCCTGTCCTTTAAACGAGCCAAACCTGGGGCCGGGGGCCAGTCCTCAGGATTAAGAAGATCAGGCCCAGTTCGCTGCTGTGATCAGTACGTGGGTGGACGTCCTGTCCTGTCCATCGTCCTCGACGGGATCCCTACCCCGGCATTATTGGACACCGGCTCTCAGGTCACCACGATCCCGTATGTCCTTTATCGTAGGTTTTGGTCGGACGACGATCTCCGACCACCGGACCCCTCCCTCACCATCTATGCTGCCAACGGACAACCTATAGACCAGATCGGGGTCAAAGAGGTAACCATAAAGGTGGGAAGGCAGGAAATGAAGGGACAAGGACTGATTGTTGTGGACACTGATATTAGAGAAAGGAACCCGCAAATGATTTTAGGCACTAATGTCATAGAAAATTGCCTAGGGGAAGTGTTGTTGTTGCTTCACCAGATTGTTGAAGGTGCTGAGGGCGGGTCGAAAAGAGCCTTGCAAAAGGAGATCCGAATCATTCTGAGGAAGCAACAGGTAAAACAGACTGGCAGTGAGATTGGTAGTGTACGGGTGATGGATGCTAACCCCATTGTGATACCCCCACGGAGTGAAATGATGATGTGGTGTAGAGCAGCGGTAGGTCTCAGAGGACAAGATTACCAGGCTGTACTAGAGCCCACTCATTCAGACCACTGGCCCACGATTCTGACAGCCAGGGGGGTAGTTGATGTACACAAGGGACGAGTGCCTGTACGAGTGTTGAACTGTGGGGAGGAGGAAGCCAGACTACCAAGGTACGCTACCATAGCCAAACTGTTTACATGCTCAGATGACGCCATAACACCTGTAGGTCCCCTGACACAAGCTGACTCAACAGAGGATGAGACCTCCCAAAAGCAGTTAGAGGATTGGTGCCAGAAACTACACGTGGGGACTGACTCTACACCCGACTACCAGAAACATGGGGTTTACAGGGTCGTGCAGGAATACGAGCAGGTCTTTAGTAAGAACCCACTAGACTTTGGTAGGATCAAAGGGGTGCAACATCACATACCCACAGGCAGTCATCCTCCCATTAAGGAAAGACATAGGCCTATTCCACCAGCCCATTACCAGCGCACAAAGGACATGCTGAAGGACATGAAGGAGGCAGGCGTCATAAGGGACAGTTGTAGCCCCTGGGCGGCTCCCCTGGTCCTGGTAAGAAAGAAGGATGGCACGATGAGGATGTGTGTGGATTACAGACGGATAAATCAGATAACACACAAGGATGCCTACCCTTTGCCAAGGATAGAGGAATCCCTCGCTGCCTTGAAAACCTCTAACTACTTTTCTACCTTAGATCTTACTAGTGGCTACTGGCAAGTATCTGTAGCAGAAGAAGATCGGGAGAAGACGGCCTTCACCACCCCAATGGGCCTCTGTGAGTTCAACAGCATGCCATTTGGACTCTGCAATGCCCCCGGGACCTTCCAGAGGCTTATGGAATGCTGCCTAGGGCACCTCAACTTTGAAACCGTCCTGCTCTACCTGGATGATGTCATCGTGTACTCCAAGACCTACGAGGACCACCTGAAATACCTGGCTGAAGTCTTTGAAGCGCTATCCCGATATGGAATGAAGCTGAAACCATCCAAGTGCCATTTACTGAAGCCAAAGGTCCAGTACCTAGGTCACGTGGTCAGTGCAGAAGGAGTAGCACCGGACCCAGAGAAGGTCACAGTCATCCAGGAATGGCCCACACCTACTACCGTCCGGGAGGTACGTCAGTTCCTTGGCTTGGTAGGCTACTACAGAAGGTTCATCAAGGGCTACACGAAAATGTCAGCGCCTTTGCAAGAGCTCCTGGTAGGCCACCCAAAGAAGAGAGGAAAGAGGAAAGATCTCCGGCCCGCCATTTCACTGGGGAGAAGCAGAAGAACACTCCTTCAGACAAATGAAAGGGGCCTTGACGGGTGAAGAGATCCTAGCCTACCCTGACTACGGTCTGCCATTCGTACTGTACACAGATGCCAGTAATGTGGGACTGGGAGCAGTGCTTTCACAGGTGCAGGGAGGCAAAGAGCGTGTGATTGCTTACGCCAGCAGGAAGCTCAGGCCTACTGAAAGAAACCCGGAGAATTATAGCTCATTCAAGCTAGAGTTCCTGGCCATGGTATGGGCTATCACAGAGCGGTTCAAGCACTACCTGGCAGCCACCAAATTCACTGTCTTCACGGACAACAACCCCCTGACCCACTTGGATACTGCTAAATTGGGTGCCATGGAGCAGCGTTGGGTAGCCCGACTGGCGAATTATGACTTTACTGTCAAGTATCGAGCTGGCCGCAAGAACGGCAACGCAGATGCTCTGTCCAGGATGCCTCACCTAGCAGACGAGGGTGAAGATGTAGATGATCTTGAAGAGATTGAGCTGCCAGCGTTCCATCGCCATGGAGCAAAACAGTGTCGGCAGTCGCGTGCCAACCGCCAAGAGGTGACCCTGAACCCACTGCCTCACTACAACTGGAAGGAGACCCAGGAAAATGATCCAGCGGTAGGCTTGGTAAAGAAACTGATCAGCCAGCCGGGCGCCAGCCTTGACAAAGGAGCCCCACCTGAGGCACAGTACCTATGGAAGGAGAGGGGTCGATTATTCATCTATCAAGACAAACTTTACAGGAGCATCATTGACCCGAGGACGCATGAGAAGGTGTGGCAAGTGATTGTACCACAGAAGGATACGAGGATGGTGCTAGAAGCCTATCACAATGGTGCAGGCCACTTTGGTTGGAAGAAACTGGAGGCCCTACTTAAAGTAAGATTCTACTGGGTGGGCATGAGATCTGCCCTAGAGAAGTGGTGTCGAAACTGCGGGCCCTGCAATCTTAGAAGAAAAGACCAGCACAGCCAGAGAGCACCACTCCAGCCAATCCAAACTAAACGGCCTTTGGAGATCGTGGCCCTGGACCATGTAAAGTTGGCACCCAGCAGACAAGGCTACAACTACGCTCTCACTATGGTTGACCACTACTCCAGATTCCTGGTGGTAGTACCAGTCAAGGACTTGACAGGTCAAACTGCAGCCAAAGCTTTCCAAACACACTTCTGTCGACCACATGGTTATCCAGATCAAGTGCTCACTGACCAAGGACCAGCCTTTGAAGCTGAAGTGTTTAAGGAGTTTTGTAACCTATACGGCTGCCAGAAGATCCGTACTACGCCTTACCATCCCCAGACCAATGGCATGTGTGAGAAGATGAACCACATCATTCTCGACCTTCTGAAGACTCTCCCACTAGAAGAACGAAGTCAGTGGCCGGAAAAGCTGCCCGATCTAGTGGACATGTATAACAACATCCCTGTGAGTTCCACGAACTGCACACCGGCATACCTGATGAGGGCCAGACCAGGGAGATTGCCAGTAGATCTGGAAATGGGAGTTGAGACCCCTGAAGACCATCTACAAGGTGCTGATTGGGATTCCAACCGCCAAGCCCAATACAAGAAAGTACAAGAGTGTGTGGAGCGAAGCCTGACTCAGCAGCGTGAGAAACAAGAAAAGGCCTACAATCGAAAAGCACCTGCTGTTCCTTTGATGCCAGGAGATATAGTTCTCAAAAGAAAGAGAAGACGTCATAAACTTGACAATCACTGGGAAGAAGAACCCTATACTGTGTTACCATCGACGCTTAGCAATGAAAAGACATGCCTTATCAGCAAAGATGGAGGAAAAACAACAGCTGTCGTTTCTAGAGATCGCTTAAAGAAATGTCCTGAACAACTAAGAATCCCTGAAGAAATTCCCAACCCTTTGCCAGTTCAAGAACCAAAAGAAAAGATGATCCATACTGTACTTGGAGATTTTCCAGCAAGTTGGCCTCAATACAATGGAGCAGTAGTTATTCCGGTTATTACATTCCCTCAATCTGGAGAAGTAAGAGACCCAGAAGAACCTGTTCAGAACTTGGAAGAGCCAAATGTAGCTGAAGCAGAAGACCATGCACTGGCATCAATACCTAGCACACCTATTATTCACATTGAGACACATACATCGGGTGGGAGGACACAACCTCAGACAAATGACAGTATAGTACTGCGTAGATCAACCCGCAGCAACTTTGGTCAGCTCCCATTACGCTATAGAGAAAGTACAGTTTAGTTCAAAGTGACGGTATGAAAGGTAATGTTTAACCTGTTTATAGTTAAGTAACGTTTAAGCGAAATGTGCCCACAAGGACTATTGTGAGACCTCCTTAAAATGTTAGACCACTGGTTATGAACTGGCTTTAACCACAAACTTTGCATTGTAAAAAGTTGCCTTCTTGGTATCAACCACAGAGTCTGCCTGTTGAGGGGCATGGCTCTGCACCAACAAGGGGGCACGCCTGTTTATGGGGCCTGCCCTCCAACACTCGGAAGCGGGTACGCCTGTTTATGGGGCCTACCTTACACCACTCTCCTCAGGAGAGGAAGATTGGAGGAAAGGTCTGGGAAATGTGATGGCCCAGCTCTGGTCACCAAAAGGACCGGCGACCTACCTCCTGGAGGTTTTTGGGTGGGGTTCGGACATGTGGGTGGTTGGTGGTGGAATGGTACCTGGTATGTTTAAATGTAAATAATTGCCCCTGTGTGGGAAAAGTTTGTAATTACCTTTTTTCTTTCTCTTGTCTTTGCAGCCCGAGGACGTGCTGATGATAACTAAGGGGGAATGTGGCGCCCCTGACTTGGTCAGGCACCACAGAGTATTGCACCCATGCGGGAGCAATGCTTCCAGGTAATCTCCAAAGGCCAGGATGAGGTGCACACACAAACATATAGTGATCAGGCTTCCCACATTACCAGAGGGGACCCTTGGGTAGCCAGTAGGGGTTAACTTTCAATTCCCAGCTGGGGGTGTGTTCAGGGGCTAGTTGCTAGGAAGCAGGGCAGAGAGAGAGAGGAAGGAGGGAGTCTGGAGGAAGAAGTTGAAGTGTGAGGAAGCAGGGCAGAGGAGCTCTAGAGTGTGAGACAGGTCCTGAGGAGTGCAGTAGCTGAAAGCGGGGGAGAAAGGAGTACCGTGGGTCGGCCTGAAAATCATCCAGAGAGAAGGGTGGCTGAGTACGGAGATCCCGGTATCCGAGCACACAAGGGGAACTAGGTCCCCAGTACAGGCAGCAGATCATCCAGAGCTGCTTAACCTACAGGTGGGGGGGGGGTACTTCATGCCCTCACCACGACTACACAGAGCTTGAGCCAAGCAGCAATCACCAGGCCCATAAGGGGACAGGGCCAGAAGCCATCCCACCAAGGCCACGCTGCCGGCAGACGAGCCAGAGAGAGGGGAGCAGGGTGGTAACAGCTTCCCTGGAGGGGTCCTACCACGCTTCAAGCAAAGGATCCTCCTAAAACAGAAAGAGTGCAAGGAAGGCGAGTGGACAGCTACCCTCAGAACGGCCTCCTGGAATTCCTGGTTCAACCTGGTTATCACAGTGTCGCCCGGGCATCTCACCGTGACCTCCAAACAGTGAGTAAACACGTTGAAAGACTTCTTGGACTGTGTTTGAGTCATTCTGCGACCTGTGGTCCCACACACATACACCGGGGCCTGGGGCTTGCCTCACTCTCAGGGGGCTAATATACTGACTGCACCCACCATCAGCCCCAGGCATCCCTTAATCTGCAGTGGCGGTCCCCGCTGACCGCAATACTGAGAGTGGCGTCACGACAATCCTAAAATAAGGTTCCCTACCTGTGACCAGACTGTTCCATCCACGTGGAGTCCCTGAAGGTACTGCACCGACACATACTAGCGGGGCTTCACAGGAGTGGGTGGAGAGCGGATCTTCAAGGCTCTGTTCTTGTCAGGTAAATTGTCAGGTTGCCTGAAGCTACTCCCTGACCTAGGGTCCACGTACCCTGTCGTGCCCTGGTCTCAGCCCGGTGATGGTGCAAGGCCGCCGGCTGTCCTCGACAGTTCCGTGCACCTTGCCACGATCTCCTGTGACCGGGGGTCCAGCTCCTCTAGGCCCAGACCACCGTCTGCCACCTAGATAGCTTCCTAGCAGCCTGGCTCCTAACCGCCTCCCTCCTTCACTTCCAACACACTTCTCCCCTCCTGACACTCCTGACCTCCTCTAACCAACCACCCAAGTGGGCGACCCTATTCCACTCAGGCCGTCCACTGGTGTGTCTGGTGGGTGTGGTGCAGAGTGTACCTAGGATTTTGATTAGCTGATGTAGGCAACACCATATAGTTGGGGACCCGTAACCAAGAAGGAGGTGGATATTGCACAGGAAGGCAGATTGTGCAATACTCTGTGACGACCTGATAGTCCAGGGGCATCTCACACACACACACACACACACACACACACACACTCATACACTTAGCTTTATATAATAGATAAGCAAGTATAAAAGTATTAAACTCCATATCAATTGAAACACATAAAAGGGTTGTGATGTCACTGAAACCCCCTGAAGCTGTGCACTGCTCACACGGAGGTTTTTGAACGATTCTGCTCCAAAATCCACTCAAGAAAACGTTCCAAACCTTTGAATAAGTTTCCAGCATTTTAAACAGGAAAACACACCTATGGTGCGTATCGTGGTGTTTTTTAGGCTATGTGCTCATGCAACAGATTTGTGCACAGATTTTCTGCACACTAAACAGCATGTTTTGGCAAGAAAAACGCACAAGGAAAAAGTTTGTTTTTATCGCGTTTTCGTGTTTTTTTTAAGTGTTTTTTATTATTTTTTTTAGTCATGACAATTGTGGGGGTTCCAGCACTGTACCCCCCACGATCGCCACCAGCTGATTTTACAGCCGGGACCAGGCTCTCTCTGCTCGGAGCAGTGCCCGGTAGTTTAACCCCCTGAATGCTGCGATCAATTCAATCACAGCATTCAGGAGGCAAGGAAGAGGAATCGCTTACCTTTCCCTGACAATCGGGTCCCTGCCATGGCAATCCTGGGTCATCATCATGACGACCCCGGGTTACTGAGTTGTGAAGAGCCTCACGCCCCATGACGAATACATGGTGGAGGTGAAGTATCAGTGCTGAGAGTGCAGCTCTGACAGATATAATCAGTTGTGATCAAGCTCGAGCACTGCACTGGATGAGTGATCAGATGAAGGAAAAAACTTTGAAAGAATTGACCAAAATCAGCAACATGAGCACAGCAGCAAGTTAGAATTCTCATAGACTTTGCTGGGATGTGTTTTTCCTTGCTTAAAATCTGCAAGAAAAAAATGCATGAAAAAATGCAGAAAAAACGCAGCGTGGCCACAAAGCATTAAGATGGGTTTTTTTCAGCAAGGCACACATGTTATTTCTTGAAGTGCTGCTGTTTGGAAAAATTAAAATAAAAAAATGCCAAATTTGACCCCTAATTTCATACAGCAGAAAAAAATGCCCCATGAACACCTGAAAAATTGGAAAAAAGTGCTAAAAAACCCTTTAGCGAATTTAAGAGTTTTTTTCTTTTTTTTTATCATGGATTTTCAGCCAGAAATAACCACACTCAAAACAAAATGACATTCATTTTCAGCCACAAAAATACATATCAGACCTTTAATATTAGAGATTCAGGTTCAGAATCCCAGGAAGAGATGAATCCATGACCTTCTTATTTCTGTTGCAGCGGCAAGATATTCAACAGAATTCATTTTTAAGTCATTTTTACATTGTTGAAGCTAAAATATTCACGGAAGCCAAAAGATCCTACATTTTCCAGTCTTATACTGTATATCCCTGTTGTAGATTCTTAAATGTTCAATGTGAGGTATCCTTAGTAATACACCTACTTTCCACTATAGGGCAGTCTTGGAGAAATTTTAAGAGACATATTCTCTATGTCAGATTGTAACGATAAACCTCTATATCCTTTCCTTATTCAGTATAACTCAGGTCCAGAATGCTTAGGTTAAGATATATTAAAATATATTTATTAGGAAAAAAACTGAAAAAAGGAATAAAGATAAAATAACTAAAACGTTGTGTACCTGTGATCTACTGTACATAGGTGTCGTTAAGTGGCTGTTTAGCAAAACACATTGGAAAGAACTGGTGGCTGTCCTCACTGAGGTGTACAACATCTGGTCCTGGCCAGCCAATGCCATCAGCATCATGCGGCCTGCAAGAGCGTAATGTCTGTAGTAAAAGTCCACACAACCAGCCAGAACACTCATCATCATGTAACGTGTCGGGGCGTAAGAGATGACTATCTTAAAGACATCGATCACATGAGCGGTATTTTTCTGGAATGCCGGATCCGGCACAAATGCGTTTCAGCTCCATTAATTTCCTATGGAATCGCGGCAAGAAGTGGTCACATGCGGTAACGTGCGATGCACGTGACCTCATGTGACTGCATCTTGCAACGATTCTATTGTAAATGAATGGAACGGAAACGCATTTGTGCCAGATCCGGCTTTCCGGCAAAATACCGCTGATGTGAGCGGTGACTCTAAGATAGTCGTCTCTTACGCCCCAACACGTTACATGATTAGTTGAAGTCCATTGTCAGAGTGAAGCAATCCCTTTGTGCATGTTTTGCATATCATGTGTATAAAATATTATTGCCCTCTGTGTGGGGCATCTGTATTATGTGACATGTTCAGTTTATGTCCTGTACTTTAGTGTTGTATGCGATATGCTCCGGTTTATATGTTTCCTGGAAACATATTTAATTAGTTTTTTTATATATATTTTTATTTTACTTAATTACATATATTCCCTTATCATATAATATGTTGTACGATTGGAAAGCACCCATTGTATTCTCGATGAGACAGTGTAGTAAGTGATTACTGTCACTTTAAAACCTGTGTTTCATAATCATTATAATCTAAAATAGTTGATGCAAGTGTAAACAGTGTAATAAGCTGTCAGTGCCTTCCCTCAGGGAGTACATGGTTTTCTCACACCTTAGACTATATTTACATTAAGGAAATGTTGTACGCTAAACTTTCTATCAGTGATCTTATGTCCACATTAGTGATGAGTGAGCATGCTCACCACTGCTCGAAAATTGATAGGGCATTGGGATGCTCGGGCATGCTCGTTGCTAGATTGAGTATCGCAGATGCTTTAGCATCATTCTCGAGTCCCTGCCCACCTGTTTTGCTGTTGTTAGACAACCAATCAAGACGTTGGGATTGCCTGCAATAAACGGTAATGCCATAGCCCTTCCCCTGGTCATATGGAAGAAGGGGACCAGAGCGTGTATGTTTCCTTCAGTTTTCCCTCTGTGCTGGCTCAGGTTTCTACGGGATTAATGAGGATTCCCTTCCCTCCTCAGGTTTATCCTGAGTGCAAGGTCACAAAACTGGCTTTTCTGCGGGTACTCTAAAGTGTTGTCCTGCCTGAAAAACCTTCCCCTCAGACCGTTTGGAGGAGGACGGCCTGGGTGTATATCTCCTTCCATTTCTCCTGTCTTATCTTCTGGGGTCCCTAAGTCTCAAGCGGAGAGTAGCAGGGTTAATTATCCCAATCGTCAGGTTAATCTTAGGCCTCGATGTGCCCCCTGTAGTGATGGTCAGAGGGGGCGGCTGTGACTCTTGAGGGTATGGCCTTCCAAGCAGGTGGTGTTACTCTTGCTATTGGTCCTTCTGGGAGTTTTCCAGTTTACAAAAGTATGCATAGAAATAAACGTGCAGGTCCGGACCTGTGTATGAATGATCTTCTATAGGTGTCCACTAATAACATTACGTGGAAGTCTGTGTCCGGGGCTTGGGACTCACAGAGTCTTGGTTCGCATCATGTTGAGGACATTATCTGACCTATGGCCGTTCAGCAGGAGCTACCCCTGGTACTTACCACCGATAACGTTGTTCCCAGGTCTTAGGACACTTAGGAGATGTGTGGTGTCTCCAGAGCCTGCATGCTTTACTGGTGGACTTAAGGGTCTTTTCACATGGGAGGTTAACATCAAGTTGGATGGATTCCATCTTGAGAGTCCTGAGGCCTCTTATTAAAGGGAGGGGTACAGTCACAGTCGTCTCTCTCTTGTAGAAACTAGTGACAGGTTCTGGGCCAGAGTCTCTTTGCTTTGATACTCTGCATAATAAATGTATGTTTTGCTGCTGTTAGAAAGCCAGTCAAGACATTAGGATTGCCTGCCATACACGGCAATGCCATAGCCGTGTTGGCTACTGGCCATACTGTGATTGGCCCAGCCGCATCACATCATTGGGGCTTACATAGGACCCGGTGATGCAATGCTAGGCACACTGCCCTCTGGTTGCAGTTCAGGGAGAGCTCATCTAGGAGGGAGATCTTAGATTAAAATTTGACTAAGGCAGGGGGGCGTGGCTTGCTGATGGCCGAGTGAGCTGCACTTGCTGGGAGCTCTGTCCTGAACTTCCCCCATTAGCCTCTATTAGAGCACATTAACATTTCCCTGCTTATGGGCAGATCCAGGAAAGTCACCCGACACCGAGGTGAGATAAAGGAGACAGTGAGCAGCATGGATCGTTTCCTCAGCCAGAGCACCTCAGCAGCCATCAGGAACACTAGATCAATGATGGCGTCTGCCTCCCTCATGGAAAACTCACAGCCCCGGGAAAGTCAAACACAGACACAGCAGGAGCCGGGGAAATCACAGCAGGACTTCTCCAGCGAGGAGGACAATGAGGGAGATCTGCCTAATCTACATGAGATAAGTAAATCTATCAAGGCTTTGCCTACAAAAAAAGATTTGGACAGATTTGCTAGCAGGCTTGAGAATACTTATAAGAAAGAGCTGCAGGCACTGAAATCTGAATTCACATACAGGGTAGAGGAGGTGGAGAAGTCCCAGGAAGCCATCACTGCTGAGTTGTCCCTACAAAGGAAAATATTACTTAGCCACTCAGCAAAGATTGATGAGCTCACTTCAGGGCAAGAGGACTTAGAGAACCGCAATCGGCGAAATAATGTCCGTATCCGTGGCATCCCTGAAAGTATTGGCACGCCTGAACTGGAGGCCATGGCACAGAAGCTCTTTGCTCAAATTCTGGGAGAACAAAGCTGGGCCGATTGAGTTAGACCGCATACATAGGGCCCTGGGTCCCAAATCCCCTCCAGATTCACGTCCAAGGGACATAATATGTAGAGTCCACTTTTATAAGGTAAAGGACTCCATCATGTCCGCGGTGCGGCAGGCAGGATCCATCAACTACCAGGGGTCCCAGGTCCAGATATTACCGGATCTGGCTAGACGCACTCTGCAGCTGCGAAGAGCATTAAAACCCCTGCTCCAACACCTCCAGGACAGAAACATTCCATATAGATGGGGTTTCCCCTTCCAGCTGACAGCGCATAAGGATGGGAAATCAGCAATCTTTCGCAAACTCGGAGATCTGGCTAAGTTCTTGGGGACTTTCGAGCTTCCTATGGTAGCACTGCCGGATTGGCCCTCAGGCCCCCAACTCCCTATGGAACCCCCAGTATGGCAGCCAGTCCGTCGCCATGGGAGACAAAGAGGTCCTGACAAGAGCAATCCGACAGGGTAGCGGTCCTGTGTAGCACCCCTGTTTCCTACTGGGGATAACCTTCATGGGCCCTTCCGGCATGATAGCCAATTATCCCTGGAGCCACAGGGGAGGGCCTTTCCATGAAACTGCATCAAAGGCATTGTTGCAAGTTACTGTGATTTGTTGAAAGTCTTTCTCCTGTCACCTAATATTGCTTCTTTCCAGACTAGCATTGTGTTATTTCACAGGTGTTATCAGAGGTTCTGACATTGGGTCAAGTACTACTTAAACCTCATAGGAGGAAGCAGTAAACTGTTTGTGTTATACATCCACTTGGACCCTCCACCTGGTGGACCTGGTTTGGAGTGTCTTCCCCTAGCCTTTACTGACTGGACCCTGTGGGGCTGGACCGTCTAGAGGCGAAGATTTGGGCCTTTTGAGAAATAAGCCCGGGAGACCCATGTGATTTTCTTGTTTTTTACAATTACTAGAATCTTGTCCCTGATCTGAACACTTTGCTCACCTACCGGGAATGCTGATTGGGGTCAATGCCTAGAATAATAGCCTGTTATGATGTTTACTTTTCTTTAGATGATAAAGTTTTAGCGGGAGCATATAGTTAGTGCGCTTTATAATGATATATCATATTGTATTAGAGGCGGGGGGTAAGGAACGGACTCGCTGCCGTTCTTGGCTTCCTCTAACCCCCCTTAGTGCAAATGGCAATCCATTGCCATGGAAATTTTGCACCACTTAATACTAGGGTTCCTTACCCACCTTTTAGGTCCTTTGACCTAAACCTTGCTCTTTCTTTTCTATGTCTTTCTTTCTTCTCTATCCTTCCCTCTCACCTGACTGGACCAGCCCCCAGATACCACATCATGCTTCCAGCTGACCTGCATTATGGATAGTGTCAAGTTTTGCTCCTTCAACGTTAAAGGTTTGAATGTCCCTGAAAAAAGAAAACAGATAGCATATTCCTGTCATAAGCAACGGGTGGCCATCTTGATGCTTCAAGAAACTCACTTTAGGTCAGATGCAATTCCTAAGTGTTCCTCGGCTTACTACCCGATTTGGCACCATAGCTCGAATCCTGATGCTAAGTCTAAGGGGGTTTCCGTGGCATTTCATAGGTCCTTCATACCAGAGGTGTTAGACTCCTGTATCGACCCCAAGGGAAGATATATTTTCTTAAAGCTTTCTTGGAAAACCAATATCTTTGTTATTGCTAACATGTACTTTCCTAACCAGGGGCAGGACAGATTCTGTGCAGACGGGAGGAAAATTCTGGAAGATTTTGCGGACTCCTCTCCGGTGATATTAGGAGGCGATTTTAATCTACCATTGAACCCGGCCTTCGATGTGTCCTCAGGTAAGTCGTCCTATCCGGCCTCAGTCATACAAAGGGTCAAAAAGCACATGCATGGTCTGAGATTGGTGGACATATGGAGGATTCTTCATCCGGACACCAAAGATTACAGCTTCTATTCCTCGGTCCATTCTGTCTATAGCAGAATTGACTCCTTCCACATTTCTCATGCCCTCCTAGACATGACAGTAGAAGCAACCATAGGTAATATAATATGGTCAGACCACGCTCCCATTTACTTATCGATTCAGTTAGGGCCTCGTGTCAAATCAAATTTCACCTGGCGACTGAATGAAAACCTATTACAGGATCAGTTATGCAAAGCGGACCTTACCCAGTCAATTCATAACTTTATTAGAGATCATGAATGTGATACCACTTCTCCTGCAATCCAGTGGGAATCACTGAAATGTGTATTAAGGGGCATTTTGATCTCACATGGTACCCGCCTGAAAAAAGAAAGAGCCATTGAAATAACGCAGTTATCTAACCAGATTGCCTCACTAGAAAGCAAACACAAACGGGACTCATCTCCTACAACCTACGCACAACTCTCTACAACCAGACATAAATTACTAGAGGTATTAGACCAGAAATCCAGGGGCTTAAGAGAACGTCTCAAAAGCCGCTTTTATCAACTGGGAAATAGAAGTGGGAAGCTTCTTGCAAGGGCCCTCCATCCCCGCTCCATGAATACTTACATCCCTTTCATAAAAGACCCAGGAAGTGATGGTCATTTGCATAGCAACCAGGACATTTTAGCAGGCTTCCGCACATACTACAAGGCGCTTTATGATATTAGGGGACAATCGGGACACATAGCGACATATGGGACTCAAGATGATGTTAAAGCTTACCTGAAATCCCATAATCTCCCTTCCATCTCAAATGATACCTTACTGGAGCTGGAAGAGGACTTCTCCCTGGAGGAGGTCAATGCGGTAGTCTCAGATTTGAAGTCAGGGAAAAGCCCAGGTCCAGACGGGTTCTCAGCGGGTTTCTATAAACAATTTTCAGAACTTCTAAATCCTCTGTTCCTATCGGTCTGTAGATATATATCTGCAGGGGGTGCGTTCCCTCCCCAGGCGTTGATGGCCCACATCACAGTTATACCAAAACCAGGGAAGGACGCATCTCTTTGCTGCAACTATAGACCGATCTCGCTCATAAATCTAGATATCAAGCTTTATTCTAAAATGATATCAAATAGGTTACGAGACCTTCTTCCCAGACTGGTAAATCCAGACCAGGTGGGTTTCGTGCCCAGAAGAGAAGCCAGGGACAACACCCTGAGGACCATCTCCCTGATTGACGGCGTAAGACGTCACGGGATCCCCATGTGCATCCTGTCGGTAGATGCAGAGAAGGCGTTTGACAGGGTGCACTGGGGTTTCATGTTTCAGGTCCTTAAAAACATAGGGTTGGGAGAGCACATGATGAACAGAGTTACAGCACTCTACTCTTCGCCCACAGCACAAATCAAAATAAATGGCTCCCTCTCAGATTCCTTTACAATATGTAATGGAACAAGACAAGGGTGCCCCCTTTCCCCATTATTATATATTCTGACCATGGAACATCTGGCGGTGGCATTGAGGAGCAATATATCAATTAAAGGGGTTACATTTCACAAACAGGACCATAAATTAGCTTTATTCGCAGATGATCTGCTCCTGTACGTTACCTCTCCACTCATTAGTCTACCCAACATAATGGCTGAATTGCGGAGGTTCGGATCTCTGAGTAATTTTAAAATAAATACTCATAAATCCGAAATACTGAATATATCTCTTCCTCCAATGCTGGTGACTCAGCTCAAAGCCTCTCTCCCCTTCAAATGGCAGGTGGATTCATTGACATACCTAGGAATTAAACTGACGGCAGATCCCCTTGACCTCTTTAAATCAAATCACCGCCACATTTCCAGGAAGTTAGAATTAGACCTCAATAACTGGAACAAACTCCAGCTTTCATGGTTTGGGAGGATAAATGCGATCAAAATGGACCTGTTACCGAAGCTGCTTTATTACTTCCAAACCATCCCCTTAGTATTGCCGGCCTCTTTTTTCTCACGTCTGAAATCTAGCATAACCAAATTTGTCTGGGCACATAAACGCCCACGTAGTTCCCACAAAATATTGAGTAGATCAAGGGATATGGGAGGAACTGGACTCCCTAATCTCCTTTTGTATAGCTACGCCTCTTTAGGGACGTGCGTTCTGGATCTATTTAACTCAGGTGAAACGAAAAGATGGGTGGAAGCCGAAAGCGCGCAATCTGATGTTGATCCGAAGGTAGTTATTTGGACCAGAGCACCACCCAGCTCCAGCTCTATCACAGTACCCTTTATCACAAAGCAATTGCGGAATTTTATGTCCCGAGGTAATAAATATCTTGACTTGTCCTCCATTCCAGGCCCATTGACACCGGTCCATAGTAATTCAGATTTTCAGGCGGGTTTCCATAGATCAACATTCCTCCATAAAAGGAAGAGTGACCATCCTATTATTCGTGACTTTATCTCAGACACAGGTATTACACCCCTAGATAATTACTCTTCAGATATCAACAAATCTCAAGATATGTGGTTCTTCTTCGAACAGCTGAAAAGTTTTATAGTGTCTATGGCTAGGAGGGTAGACATCTATAGGGCACTCACACCCTTTGAGGCCCTTTGCCTAGAGAAGGATCCTCCAGGCCATACCATTTCGACCTTGTATGACTTGTTTCTCAGATGCAGAGGTGCGAGGGACGGCTTGCCTGGGTACTTTGGGAAATGGGAGAGAAAGTGGGGGAGGTCATTCTCGGCTGAGGAGCGGACCAAAATCCTTCTCTTTATTGGTAAAACTTCGCTGAATGTGATATCACAGGAAAGGTGCTACAAGATCCTATCTAGGTGGTATAGGTGTCCTGTGAGTATCCATGCTGCCTTTCCATCAGCCTCTGATGTGTGCTGGAGATGCCAAAAGGAGAGGGGAACCCTCACTCATATCTGGTGGTCATGTCCCCCGGTGAGATCATTCTGGGAGAGCATTTTCCAGTTACTCAATAAACTCTCCTTGAGGCAGATCCGGCCCACAAAAGAGTTAGCTCTCCTGTCCCTCGGGAATGTTTCTGCTTCAGGGTTTAGGAAAGGTTTATTAAGACATTTTTTAACAGCTGCCAGAAACCTAATTCCAAGATATTGGAAGCAAACTAGAATCCCATCACGGGATGAATTCATAGCAGAGTGCAACGAGATCTTCAGGATGGAGACCTTGATAGGTCAGACACTCGGCAACAAGGACAAAGTTGATGCTACGTGGGCCCCGTGGATCATGTTCAGGGACTCACCGGATATGGGTCTATGGATTCACGGGGGGGCAGGTATGTAGGTAATTTTCCATTCTCTTATTTCTGTACCTAGAAGGTTAGCCTTGAAAATGTGGTTTTGATGTAGGAGGGCGCGTCCACTCGGGTGGGAACTCTTTGTACCTTTCCCCTTTCATCTTACTTTCCCACGTTTCTGTTGTCTTTGCTGTCTCTAAATTCTTCTTCCACCTCTTCTTTATCTCTTTTTTTTCAACTTGTTCTTCCTATTTCAAACACATACGAATTGTACTTGTTATTTTTGGTCGCCAGTGGCGCAGGTGTAGTCAAAGAACTGTTGTGTTTTTAGCAGCTAGCTTGGATATATACCCTCAGCCTGTGCGCTGTGCAATTGTTTGATTATCTTCTTCTATTCTAATAAACTTTGATTTGAACAAAATTTGACTAAGGCAAAGTAATGTCCCACCCTTACTTATTATGAACTTGCACCCTTTATTGCCCATTATGTGGCACTAGAGGATGTTTAGCCTGGTTTAATCTAATAAATAAATCATTTTAAAAAATGACATGGGGTTCCCTCTATTTTTTGATAACTAACCAAGGTAAAGCAGACAGCTGTGGGCTGATATTATCAGGCTGGGAAAGCCCATGGCGTAAAAATACCAGGCCACAGCTGTACCAAGTGTGGTGCATCAATATAGATGCACCAATTCTGCGCTTTGCCTCAGCTCTTCCAGAATGCCCTGGTATGGTGGCAATTGGGATACTTGTAGTTTTCTCTTTTACAGACTAGTGACATGCTCTGGGCCAGAGTCTCTTTGATTTGAGACTCAGCAGATTAAATATTTTCCCTTTTCTTTGGGAAGGAGAGGGTTAATGTCAATATTCCTTGGCAGCAAGCATTCTCATTACCTTCCCAGGTGTTTCTGGTTTGGACCACTCCCAGTCCCTATATATACCCTCTGCTCCAAGTAGTTGGTGCCAGTTATTCTGACTTATTTGGATGCTTGACCTGGAGGTGGAAAGAGCTGGTGGAGCCCTCTATGCAAGTTGCTGTGTAAGCTGCAGTCCTGGTTCCGACTGCAGCTGTCTGTTGTTGTTTTCCCCTGTCTGTCTTTCCTTCCCCTGGTGTTTTATAAGGGCAGTGGTGTGGCTAGTGTCCCTCACCTGCCAGCTCACCAGCAAGAGCTATTACAGGATCTGTCAGTGTCTCAGGGATCCTGTTTGTTGACAGATGGAGAACCTGTATAGGACTGGTCAGCAGTGCAGGGTCTGCAGGTGAGTGAAGGAACATTACTGCTAAGAAAACATGTCTTTGAAAAATAGGAGTTACTTAGGAAAAATAATAGTTCAGTTTGGACAAGAGAGGCATAGCATTTAGAGGAGGACCCAGATGAGAGTTACACCTTGACATTGGTATCTGGGCACAATTAAATTTGGCCACTTTTTTTGATAATTAATTCCTATTTTTCAAATATTTTTTTTCATGTTTTCTTAGCAGTAATGCGTATTCACATTCCAAGAGTCACCATTTACATTTTTGTTTTCTCTCCTTCCCTTTATTTGAGTGCAAATGCTATTTTCGAATATTACATGTCATGTTCAATATGCACCAGTTCAGACTATGAGATTAGGAAGTGTCGGCAATTTTTTCTAGGTTATATGGATGTTAGGCGAGAAAAAAATGGCACATTCGGATTACACTTGCTTTATTTACGAATTGGCATATGCATAACACTCGTCCCACTTTTCTGTATGAGAATCGGAGTGATTATTTATACCCAGATGTGAGCGAACCCTATCTATATACATATCTGTGATTTCTCTTGTACATGAAAATATGGACCACTATTCATCAGTGTTTCGGATCAGTGTTTCATCAGTGTTTGGTGTGTGCGTCAGTTTCTACCATCAGTGTTTGGTGTGTGCGTCAGTTTCTATCATCAGTGTTTCATCAGTGTTTGGTGTGTGCGTCAGTTTCTCCCATCTGTGGCTGGTTTGTGCGTCAGTTTCTACCATCAGTGTTTGGTGTGTGCGTCAGTTTCTACCATCAGTGTTTGGTGTGTGCGTCAGTTTCTCCCATCTGTGGCTGGTTTGTGCGTCAGTTTCTACCATCAGTGTTTGTCATCAGTGATTTTCTCATATGAAAAAATAAATAAATAAACCACAACGCTTCGAATCATTGCAGTTGTAACCTTGGACATCACATGGAATGCAGACAGTGTGTGCGCTACATGATTTTTTGCAGACGGACAAACTTGAATAGATTTTTTCTGATTTGCAAAGCAGATCAAAAATGGAAATGTCCCCATGATTTTGTTTTCAGACATGAGATTATAACAACGGTAGGTATGTGTTTAATCAGTGAAAAAGGTGTATCTGAATACAACGGGTAACCTGAATGAGGGCACAGCTGATCGTGCGGCTCACTTCAGTTGCTGCATGGAGCTGATAGAGAGCGGTCGTGTTCTACGGCCGCTCCTGTCAGCTTCATGTAGCAGAGCTGGATGCATCATGGGACCTCTGTGGATTACGCCGGACATGCAGGGGTATTTGGGGATTAATAAAGTGGTAAAAGTGGATTTTTTATTGTCTTTTATTCCAAATAAAGGAATTTTTCGTGTGTTTGTGTTTATTTACTTTCACTTACAGGTTAATCGTGGGGGGTATCTCATAGACGACTGCCATGATTAACCTAGGACTTAGTGGCAGCTATGGGCTGCCATTAACTCCTTATTACCCCGATTGCCACCGCACCAGGGCAATTCAGGATGAGCCAGGTAGAGTCCCCGGGACTGTCGCATCTAATGGATGCGGCAATTCCGGGCGACTGCTGGCTGATATTTTTAGGCTGGGGAGTTCCCCATAATGTGGGGCTTCCCATCTTGAGAATACCAGCCTTCAGCCGTGTGGCTTTAGCTTGGCTGTATCAAAATTGGGGGGGACCGCACGCAGTTTTTTTTTTAATTATTTATTGTACTGCACTGCATAGACCTGCCCACCGGCGGCTGTGATTGGTTGCAGTGAGACAGCTGTCACTCAGCGTGGGGGCGGGTCTGACTGCAACCAATCATAGGCGCCGGTAGGCGGGGGAAGCAGGGAATACGAGATGGAATAATGAGCGGAAAGCATTTTCAATAGCAGGAGAAGCCGCCAGAGCAGTGTGACAGCTGTGCAGCGCCGCGCCAGTGATTGGTGAGTATGAGAGAGGGGGAGAGGGAGAGACCGACTGACAGAGAGAGATAAAGAGAACAGGAGTGATTTTAAACGATTTAGATCGTTCTGCTGGACATGCTGAGCATGCTTAGTAGAACGTGACAGAATCCACCACCATAGACAATCATTAGGCACCTTGGCGAATTCTAACGGAATCCTTCAAGGTGCGTTATTTTAACGACCCAAAAAAACGCTACATGTAGCATTCCCTCCACCCGACTCTGTGTCAAAATAACAACGCAACTCAATAACAACTCCCCCTGACTGTGTGTGTCCTGTTGGGACCCGGTCGCTCTCAGCCCTTAGCCACATTGAGGCCTATTTTAGACCCATGGTAAGGTTTTAATATTAGAGAGTGTAGGTACTATCCCAACTGGGTACACCTTGACGTTTGGTGGGATAGCTTTATGCTTTTTTTGATCAAAAACAGTGTTTACTAAGTACCCTATGTTTATATGCACTATGCTTTTATTTAGTTACAGCAGGGTATGTTTTCACATTTTTTTCCTTGGTTTCTCAAAATAACGACTCAGTGTCGTCCAGTAGATGAAACGCAGACACTTGTGTTACAGTGCGTCGTCAATACAAGTCTATGGAGAATAGCACAGTGCGTTAACAGACTGCTTTATTCTCCATAGCGGCAGATTGCGCTGAACGCAAGTGTGAAAGCAGCCTAACATAGTTACAGTTACATAGATTGAAAAAAGACCTAGCTCCATCTAGTTCACCCTTCCTCCCCCAATTATACATTTCATCTCTAAATCATTTATAACTGACAAAGTAAGCATGATTATGGCACATACCATTTGTTCTTATAGTGCCTCTAGTGCGCTGGACCATTTTTTAGTTGTTGCTGTCCCGCTGGGAAGCACACATCGCTGTGTGTGACAGCGACAGAGCAACAACTGAATGTGCAGGCAGCAGGAGCCGGCTTCTGCGGACGCTGGTAACCAATGTAAATATCGGCTAACCAAGACGCCCTTTCCTTGGTTACCCGATATTTACCTTCGTTACCAGCGTCAGCCGCTTTCAGCTGTCAGTGTCGGCTCCCTGCTCTGCACACGTAGCTGGAGTACACATCGGGTAATTAACCCAATGTGTACTGTGGCTAGGAGTTCAGGGAGCCGGCACTGGCAGCGTGAGAGCGGAGAAGGCTGGTAACGAAGGTAAATATCGGGTAACCAAGGGAAGGGCTTCTTGGTTACCCGATGTTTACCGTGGTTACCAGCGTCATCAGAAGCCGGCTCCTGCTGCCTGCACACGTAGCAGAGTACACATCATTAATTAATTAACCCGATGTGTACTGTGGCTAGGTGTGCAGGGAGCCAGCGCTGAGCGGTGTGCGCTGGTAACCAAGGTAAATATCGGGTTGGTTACCCGATATTTACCTTAGTTACCAAGCGCAGCATGCTTCCACGTGTAGCGACACTCCAGCGATCCCTGCCAGGTCAGGTTGCTGGTGGGATCGCTGGAGCGTCGCTTAGTGTGCCATCTCACCAGCGACCTCCTAGCAACTTAATAGCGATCCCTATCAGGTTGTATCGTTGTTGGGATCGCTGGTAAGTTGTTTAGTGTGACTGGGCCTTTAGATACTTCCCAAAAAAACTTCCTTAACAGTCCATGTTACATGTTCTGACAATTTTTAAATACAATGTACTGTATCCATGATTTTCTCTCATGCCATTACTTCTAAGACTATGTGCGCACTAGGTGTTTTTGCCGCGTTTTTAGCGGTGTTTTTTACCGCGTTTTTGTGCTGAAAACGCAGTGACATTGCTTCCCCAGCAATGTCAATGGGTTTTCAGAAGTGCTGTCCTCACACAGCGTTTTTTTTTAGCTGCGTTTTTGTGGTGACCACAAAAACGCAGCATGTCAATTATTTCTGCGTTTTCCACTGCGTTTTTCACTCATTGAATTCAATGAGATGTTAAAAACGCAATGAATAACGCATATAGCCGCGTTTCTATGACTAAAAACGCGGCTATAAACGCAAGGGGTGGGTACTACAGTGACGTGTACAGGAAGAGGATTCCTTCTGTTGGTAAACACAGAAGCATGAATCCTCCCGGTACCGTCACCGCTGCCTCCACCTCCCGTCCTGTGCATGTCAGCTCCGTGCGGCACCATGTCTGGGCGGGAGGTGGAGGCAGCGGCGAAAACAAAAGTGAACAGTAGAAAAAAAAAAAATGTCATATACTCACCTGTCCGCAGGGTCCCGGTGCCATGCCCGCTCCCAGCTCCTCCCGGTCCCGCCGCTCTGGCTGTGTGCAGTCTCCCCGGGGCAGGACCTTGCTTGCAGGACCTGGCGGTGGATCACCTGATGCAGTCACCTGACGCATCAGCTGATCGCGGTGTCGCCGGCTTTTTCGCGCCCGGCCGGCTATCAGCTGATCCTGCCGTCAGGGGACTTCATCAGCTGATTACCGGCAGCTCCGGCAGCGATCGTATAGGATCAGACTCCTGTCCAATCGATCGCTCCAGGAGCTGCCGGTAATCACCACAGCACATAAGTGAGTATTATTATTTTTTTTTTTTTTCTACTGATGCATCAGCTGATTGTATAAACGGCTTTTATACAATCAGCTGATGTGATGGGATTCAGGCACTTGATCCTGACACATCATCTGATCGCTTTGCCTTCCAGCAAACCGATCAGATGATATTGGATCCTGATTGGACGGCGCGGGACCCTGACCCAGGATTACTGCGGAGGGGGGTTTATTTCAATAAAGATGGAGTCACTAATTGTGTTGTGTTTTATTTCTAATAAAAATATTTTTCTCTGTGTTGTGTTTTTTTTTATCATTACTAGAAATTCATGGTGGCCATGTCTAATATTGGCGTGACACCATGAATTTCGGGCTTAGGGCCAGCTATACAGCTAGCCCTAACACCATTATTACCTAGCTAGCCACCCGGCTTCAGGGCAGCTGGAAGATTTGGATACAGCGCCAGAAGATGGCGCTTCTATGAAAGCGCCATTTTCTGGGGTGGCTGCGGACTGCAATTCGCAGTGGGGGTGCCCAGAAAGCATGGGCACCCTGCACTGTGGATTCCAATCCCCAGCTGCCTAGTTGTACCCGGCTGGACTCAAAAATTAGGCGAAGCCCACGTCATTTTTTTTTTTAATTATTTCATGAAATAATTAAAAAAAAAGGGCTTCTCTATATTTTTGGTTCCCAGCCGGGTACAAATAGGCAGCTGGGGGTTAGGGGCAGCCCGTACCTGCCTGCTGTACCCGGCTAGCATACAAAAATATGGCGAAGCCCACGTCATTTTTTTTTTCTTTTTGGGCAAAAAACTGCATACAGTCCTGGATGGAGGATGCTGAGACTTGTAGTTCTGCAGCTGCTGTCTGCTCTCCTGCATACACTAGTGAATGGAGGATGCTGAGACTTGTAGTTCTGCAGCTGCTGTCTGCTCTCCTGCATACACTAGTGAATGGAGGATGCTGAGACTTGTAGTTCTGCAGCTGCTGTCTGCTCTCCTGCATACACTAGTGAATGGAGGATGCTGAGACTTGTAGTTCTGCAGCTGCTGTCTGCTCTCCTGCATACACTAGTGAATGCAGGATGCTGAGACTTGTAGTTCTGCAGCTGCTGTCTGCTCTCCTGCATACACTAGTGAATGGAGGATGCTGAGACTTGTAGTTCTGCAGCTGCTGTCTGCTCTCCTCCATACACTAGTGAATGGAGGATGCTGAGACTTGTAGTTCTGCAGCTGCTGTCTGCTCTCCTGCATACACTAGTGAATGGAGGATGCTGAGACTTGTAGTTCTGCAGCTGCTGTCTGCTCTCCTGCATACACTAGTGAATGGAGGATGCTGAGACTTGTAGTTCTGCAGCTGCTGTCTGCTCTCCTCCATACACTAGTGAATGGAGGATGCTGAGACTTGTAGTTCTGCAGCTGCTGTCTGCTCTCCTGCATACACTAGTGAATGCAGGATGCTGAGACTTGTAGTTCTGCAGCTGCTGTCTGCTCTCCTGCATACACTAGTTCTGCAGCTGTCTGCTCTCCTGCATGCAATGAACATTTTGAAGAAGGAAATGACATCAGACCTTTTTTTTTTTTTTTTTTTTCATCAACAATCTTTAATGGCATTGTGCACTGATTAAAAACGCAGTGAGCAAAAACGCAGCAAAAAACGCACCAAATCGCGGCAAAAACGCATGCGTTTTTGCCGCGTTTTTTTTAGCCGCGGGTGCGTTTTTTAGACAAAAACGCACATAAAAACGCAGCGTGAAAAAAACGCCTAGTGCGCACATACCCTTATAGTGCTCTAGTTCTCACTTTTTCGTAAGACTACGTCACCACAATAGGAGGAAAACTTTACGTTACTTGACATAGGACATGTGGCTAAGTCTTGAGACGAAAGCATTTTTAAAATTGTAAGTAAATTGCAAAAGTTAATATTTTGGACATTTTTGAGATCAGTGGCTCATAAAAATTTACATTCAGAAAAGCTAATTAACACGAGAGATTGAACGATTCAGCTGTCAGCCTCTCATTTCTCATGGAGCAGTGTTAGCAGAAGTGCTCTAGTACTAGATATGGCCATTCAAATGAATGTCACTGGTATATACACTGGAGATCAAAATTAGAGAACAACACACAATTTCCTAAATGTTAAGGTCATTGTGTCGTCCTATGTGATTATATCCTAACATGAGGAAACTCGCAGTATTTTAAACTTATCATATATTGAATATATTGTAAAGCACATAATAAAAATGTAAATGAGATAAATGGAAAAGAACACTGATCAAAATTAGAGAACACTTTCAGATACCTGCAAGTTATTGGTGTTAATCTGGCACCTGATGCTAATTTCCTTAATTATCTGACAAATCCTATGTAACTGTCAGCCTATGTTTCCAGTTTGCACTGACTTTGCAAAAATGGTGTGTCGTTCCAAAGTGACTGAAACCCTTCGGCAGCAGGTTGTCAAGATGAAGGCCAAAGGGGTGACCCTATCAGCCATAGCAAGAGACGTTGGTTGTTCCAAGTGTGTGATTTTGAGAATATTGCATCTTTATAACATTACAAACTCAATAATGTCCCTTAAAAAAGCTGGTTGCCCTTGAAAGACAAATGCAAGAGAGGACAGGATAATGCGGAGACTCCATGGGTAATCGTTTCACCACTGCAGCTGGAATTTCTCACCAGTTCAGCACTGAACAGGGTAAAGATCTGTC
Source organism: Anomaloglossus baeobatrachus (assembly GCF_048569485.1). Classification (NCBI taxonomy): domain Eukaryota; kingdom Metazoa; phylum Chordata; class Amphibia; order Anura; family Aromobatidae; genus Anomaloglossus; species Anomaloglossus baeobatrachus. Next base: position 64,466,902 of record NC_134362.1, read on the forward strand.
TCGTCATACAGTGTCACGACGTGTAAGAGCATTTGGACCGAAAGCCCAATCTGCAGTGACCAAACCTCTCATTAGCAGAAAAAATCAAAAGGCTAGACTAACCTTTGGTGAGGAGTATGTTGTGTGGATAGAGGAGAAGTGGTCCACAGTTCATTTTAGTGATGAAAGGAAGTTTAATTACATTATGTTCATCGACAAACTGGGGAAAGACTGAACTCAAAGTGTGTTAAGAAGTCAGTGAAAGGTGGTGGAGGAATTGTCATAGTTTGGGGAATGTTTCCTGCATCAGGAGTTGGACTTCTCATACAGCTACATGCCAGAGTGAATACAAGTGTACATCAGAACCTTCTTCAATAACGTCGTTCCTTACTTATGTTCACCACTCAATCAGCCAGCAATTTTCATGCAGGACAATGCCCCCTGTCACACAACAAAATGGGGAAAGCAGTTCCTTGAAACAGAAAACATTGAAACAATGAAATGGCCAGCTCAGAGTCCTGATCTAAACCCAACAGAAAACCTCTGGAAAATGCTTGGTGACAAGTTATGCACAAGAAACCCACAACAGTCAAAGAACTGTGGAAGAGACTGGAAGAAGAGTGAACCACAATCCCACCAGAGCAGTGTGAGAGATTAGTGATGTCCTGTGGCCGTAGATGTGCTGAAGTCATTCACAGCGACGGCCGGTCCACGTCCTATTGATCGGTGACTGTTGTTACCTTCAGAAAAATTAGTTATAATCTTTCTCTGTGCTACAGTCATTGCTGTTCTCTAATTATGATCATCACGCTTTAGGCAAAATAAAAGTTTTATGTTGATAAACTTTGCATCTTTTGTAAAAGTGACATATGCACCCCTTACAAAAAACCTGCAAATATTCATCAATGTAGATTACATTATTTCTGTAAAAAGCAAGTGATCGTACATTGTTCTCTAATTTTCATCTCTGGTGTATGGAAAAACTAGGTCTGAAGTTCCGGACCCTACTCTCCGAAACCCTAGGCCTGAAACAATGGTGGCAACATCTGAAATAACCTCCTCCGCTGTCTTGTGCTTCGTCTTTCAGTTGATTGCGCAATAATCCTGTTGACAACACTAATGCTAAGATTAATTTAAGTAGAAATGAAGAGGAAACACGTTAGCAGTGAAAGATGAAGGTATGGCTAATAAGGAAGGAATTTCATTACTAGTTAATATCTACAAATAGACACTTCCGTGAGCTTTAACAACCCTGATGAAGTTTGCATGCAATAATATTTCAATAGTTCAAATTAAAGGGACCCTGTCAGCATAGATCTGCTATTTAATCAAAGAGCAGTTTAATATAGGGCCATAGACCATGATTCCAGAGATGTGTCACTTGCTCAGTAGCTTGCTGTAGTTTGAATACAATCAGTGTTTTAGCAATATGAGGTTATCATGGCCAGACTAGGTGTCAGGTGCCAGTAAGTCCAGCTAGTCAGTGTAACCCCACCCACACCACTGATGGGCAACTACCAGACAATACACACTGTATACAGAAAGATGTCAATCAGTGGTGTGGGTGGGATCATACACAGCTCAGCATTCTGAGCACTGCTACATCTACAACGGAGAAAACAGGGATTCAAAATTGCACAAGCAGTCCAGTAACTGATATATTGCTGGTATCAGGCTCTCTACCTGTTATGGTGCTCTCATATTCCATGGCAAAAACTTGCTGACAGATTCCCATTAAGTACAGGGTGGGCCATTTATATGGATACACCTAAATAAAATGGGAATGGTTGGTGATATCAACTTACTGTTTGTGGCTCATTAGTATATGGGAGGGGGGAAACGTTTCAAGATGGGTGGTGACCATGGCGGCCATTTTGAAGTTGGACATTTTGGATCCAACTTTATTTTATCCAATGGGAAGAGTGTCATGTAACACATCAAAGTTATTGAGAATTTCGCAAGAAAAACAATGGTGCTCTAGGTTTTAACGTAACTTTATTTGTTCATTTGTTATTTACAATTTTATGACCACTAATAAAATGTGTTCAAAGTGCGGCCCATTGTGTTGGATTGTCCACGCAACCGTCTTCTCCCCACTCTTGACACACGGATAGCAACACCGCAGAAGAAATGCCAGCACAGGCTTCCAGTATCCATTGTTTCAGATGCTGCACATCTTGTATCTTCACAGCATAGAAAATTGCCTTCAGATGACCACAAAGATAAAAGTCTAAGGGGGTCAGATCGGGAGACCTTGGTGGCCATTCAACTGGCCCACGATGACCAATCCACTTTCCATACACTGTTCTTGTAGGAATGCTCGGACCTGACACCCATAATGTGGTGGTGCACCGTCTTGCTGGAAAAACTTAGGGAACATGCCATCTTCATTGCATAAAGAGGGAAACACATCATCATGTAGCAATTTCCGATATCCAGTGGCATTAAGGTTTCCATTGATGAAGAATGGCCCCATTATCTTTGTACCCCATATACCACACCATATCATAAGATGTGCAGCCTCTGAAACAACGGATACTGGAAGCCTGTGCTAGCATTTCTTCTGCGGTGTTGCTATCAGTGTGTCGAGAGTGGGAGAAGAGGGTTGCATTGACAATCCAACACAATGGGCAGCACTCTGAACACATTTTATAAGTGGTCATAAAATTGTAAACAACTAATGAACAAATAAAGTTATGTTAAAACCAAGCACACCATTGTTTTTCTTGTGAAATGCTCAATACTTTTGATATGTTACATGACCCTCTTCCCATTGGAAAAAATAAAGTTGGATCCAAAATGGCCGACTTCAAAATGGCCGCCATGTTCACCACCCATCTTGAAAAGTTTCCCCCCTCCTATATACTAATGAGCCACAAACAGGAAGTTGATATCACCAACCATTCCCATTTTATTTAGGTGTATCCATATAAATGGCCCATCCTGTATAAGTGATGCATCCACAATAATGTTATCTGACAGTGTAATTTTCCAGTCCCTGCAATGCCAATATTAAAGGTCCACTAGCAGCATGTAACTAATACATATATATTTAATTATATATTATATTATATTATACTTTAATAATATATTATATTATATTATATATATTCGTTATATGCTAAATTATATTATAATTATATATATTATAATATATATATTATAAAACTTTCTTGTAGCAATAGGAAAAACAGACATTCAGGCCTGAAAAATAATGACACTGCATTCCTATTTTGCCTTCCAGTATCCATTGTCTAGTAACTGCAATCATGTAAACAATCCTTCACGTTGCTTTGACTACCTCATTATTACTAAACTTGAACAGCAATATATAAAATTGTTAAGATGTTTGATATCCCAGTATATGATACAGCGTTCATTGTGGACTTTAAAATATCTATGTTAAAGGAAATCTGTCAGCAGGTTTTTACTATGATATCTGAAAACAATATGATGTAGGGGCTGAGATCCTGATTCCAGAAATGTGTCACTTACTGGGCATGAATAATTTAATGAATGAATAATTTAAAAAAAAAATGATGTAGGATTCCGCCTAAGTTTCATAACTAGCACAGGCACAGCAGCAACTGTGGGCTGCAACCCCCAGCTGTCAGCTGTACCTTTACTGGTTTTGAAAAATAGAGGGTATCCGACACTGATTTTTTTAATTATTTGAGCAAATAATTAAAAAAAATGGTTTGGGGTTCTCCCTATTTTTTAAATACCAGCCAAAGAACAGCAGACAACTGGGGGCTGATATTTTTAGGGTGGGAAGGGCTATGGTATTTGGCCATTGCCAGTCTAAAAATAGCAGCCCAGAGCCACCCCAGAAGTGGTGCATCCATTAGATACACAAATTCTTGCGCTGACCCGGCTGATGGGGTAATATATGAGGTTGAGGCCAGCTGTGAATTTCCAGCTGGCATCAAGCCCTGGTATTAGTAATGGGTGGACATTTATCAGACACCTCCATTACTAATCCAGAAGTTGAAAGCATCAAAATAAATTTTATTCGAGCGAACTCCAAATTCACAACTTTATTTAAAAAATGTATCAAGAAATAGGTCACTGACCTGCAGTGAACTCATAACGTCACCGTTCATCAATGTCCACTGCGAATCACACACTACTGTGTGACCCGCTGCTGTGACCTACGATGACTTTATGAAGTAATCTAAGTTTCACTGCAGTGGTTCTCACACAGCATAGTGTGTGAGGCTGCATTGGCAGCTCTCCAAGCCAATGAGGAATGATCTGTTCTTCAGAGGCTGGAACAGTAAGTCTTGGAACGTTGTGGGATCCCCTTTTGGATTAGGGTTTTCTCAGGGAAATACATTGGTGAATAAGGGTGTCTCTTGTCTTCATTCATTTATTTAATAATGTTCTATTTTTGTGTCTTTGAGGATCACTTTTGGGGAACGTTATGGAAGGACCACTGCGGACCTTTATTTTAATATTTTTTTTTAAATAAGTTAGTGAATGAGGGCAGTAGTGGGGCGTGTTTGTTCAAAGAAATTTTTTTTTTATACTTTCAACTACTGGATTAGTAATGGGGGTGTCTAATAGACACCCACCCATTACTAATACCATGGCTTGATACCAGCTGGCAATTCACAGCTGGCAATTCACAGATGGCCTCAGCCCCATATATTATCCCATTTGCGAGGATACCAAGTCAATGGGAAGAGCTGAATAAACCCCATATATACATTTGCCACCACACCAGTGCAATGTGAAGGCAGAGTACAGCACCACAATGGGTGCATCTAATGGATGCGCCACTTCTGGGGTGGCTACGAGTTGCTACTTTTAGGGTGGGAAGGACCAAATAACCATGGACCTTCCCAAGCTAAAAATATCAGCCCCCAGTTGTCTGCTGTCTCTTGACTGGTTTCTAATAAATTGGGGGACCTCACGCCCTTTTTTATAATTATTTGTTCAAATTAAAAAAATCAGCATTGGATCTCTTCTATTTTTCACAACCAGCAAAGGTATAGCTGACAGCTAAGGGTTGCAGCGCACAGGTTATATATATATATAAAATCTATTCATCTATCTGTTCTATGGATTCTATCTATGTATTCTATCTATTCCATCTATTCTATTTTCCTATTCTATATATCTATCTAGCATTTATCTATCTATCTATCTTTTAACTATCATCATTTTTCAAGCTTGCACATCTTTTACACATAAAAAAAACATTTATTTCTGTTACATCCATTTTTTTCCGTTAAGTGTCACACAAATGTTACACGGCTGCCATCTGTGTGATGTCTGTATTTGATCCGTGCTGTTGGAAAAAACCTGACTTTTCTCCATGTGAATTGTGACGCCCTGGCGCCGCCAGGTGGTCACACAGAATAGGCCTAACACCTTCCCTCACCAGGTTACATCATGCCAACCAAAAACCCTAGTCACCCCTTCCCCCAGGGAAGGAAAGGCACACCAGTGGGCGGGACCAGGCAGATGGAGAACGCTCACCTAGGGTTCTAGAGAGCCCGGAGCGGGAAAATCAGTAGTTGAAACTTGTAGTTTAAGTGGAGAGGAGTCAGTCTAGTGGAGTGGAGTAGTTAAGAGGAGAAAGTGAAGTGGAAGACAGAAAGGAAAGGCGTCGGGGTTGGAGACCCGGCGTACTGGCTAGGTGGCAGATGGTGGTCCATGTCTGTCAGGAGATGGGAAGACGGGTGCCGGAGATCCGAGGTGGACCGGGACAGGGTAGGAGCCCGCCGGTACCAACACCGGAGAACTGACCCGGAAACCGTGCACAGAGGGGGTACTTGGACCCTGATGCCAGGACCGGAACCAATGGCCTAGCTAATTAACCAATTGAGGGCAGAATTATAGGTCCTGTCCCAACCAAAGTCCCAAAAGCAGACAACAACCCACCGCTGGGGATAGGGCATCCGAAAACACAGTGCAGAGGAAAGTGACACAGACTATCACCCCGAGTGAGGGACCAGAATACACCCGGTCGCGGCGGCCGGCCACCAGCACCTTGGTTTACCATTGGACTTGTGTGATTTATTCAATCAGGAGTAAACTAACATCCCCCGTTCTGACCGGGCGTGCCGGCCCCTGCAATCACCATCCTCAGCACAGAGACACTGGGCTCCGGGGCAACCATCCCTACCCACGGAGGAAGTTAACATCCAGCTGCCATCCCATCGCCCGCGGGTGCCCCACAACAGCAGCGGTGGTGCCACACTTCACCACACACCGTGGGTGGCGTCACAGAGTGTTTACGGCAAGTCCCGTACAAATACGTCTCCTTTTATTCGAAGTGTCCGCGCAACCCCCGGGTCCGGAAGAGTCCCTTGAGCAGACCTGGGCAAGGGGCGGCCCGCGGGCCACATCCGGCCCGCCTACTCTCTGTGACCGGCCCGCCTGGCTTTCAGGGAGAAATCCTGCAGGTCCGCACAGTAAGTGCAGGCAGCGGAACGCAGGAGTCTCTGCCAGCACTTTGTCAGTGACACACGCGCGCGCTCTGATGTTATCAGTACTGCGCTGCGTGTGTCATTTCAAAAGTTCCCACCCGGCAGAAGGAGCAGCACAGTGGGGGCCTTCACGGAGAGAAGCAGCGGCGGGGGCCCCTCGCAGAACAGCATCAGCACAGCCAGGGCCCGTATAAGAGGAGCAGCTCAGCGGGGGGCCTGTACAGAGCTGCCTGAGGACGGGGACGATAACAAGGGAGAGGTAAGTAGTGACTAATAAGCTGAGGAGGGGACAATGGGGGAGGGGGGACTGGTGACTAATACTGGGGGTGTAGTGGTGTAGTTTTACAGGTGTAGTATATGGTGTTGTATATATAGTGGTGTTGTATATATAGTGGTGTAGTACATGGGGTCAGGGGCGTAACGCCCGCGGTCGCAGAGGTCGCCACTGTGATCGGGCCAGCAGGGTTATAGGGGCCCGGGAGCCGCTCTGCAGAGCCGGCTGCCGGGCCCCTATTAATAAGTGCCGCAGTGTAGTGGCTGACAATGCGACCGTCAGGGGGCCGGCCTGTTAGTCAGGGGAGCCCAGTGTCAGTAGAGGGGCCCCTGACCTGGAGAGGCCACCAGCCGTGTCTGAGCTGCAGCAGAGCAGGAGAGACCTGCACAGAAGACGGAATAAGCCATCCTGCAGGACCTGCGATGATGTCACGCCCATGTGACTGTGTGGGAGGAGACACAGGAGGCCGGGCAGAAAGCAAAGATACTGAATGCTAAAAGAGATTTGGACACATGATGACTGGTAAAAAGAAAAGAGGGGACATGAGAGGGGGAAGGGGGCTACAGGGTGAGGGGCATATGAGGGCTGCAGACTGACAGAAGGATGTGAACGGGTGCAGAGTGTTTGAGAGGGGTAAGTTGGGGTACAGGCAGGGTGAGATGTGTGGGCAGGGTGTGTGACATATCGGGGTGTAGTGTGTGATCTGGGGGGTGCAGGCTGTATGGGGAGCAGGGTGTGTGAGATATGGGGGTGCAAGTTGTATGGGGAGCAGGGTGTGTGACATATCGGTGTGTAGTGTGTGATCTGGGGGGTGCAGGCTGTATGGGGAGCAGGGTTTGTGAGATATGGGAGTGCAGGTTGTATGGGGAGCAGGGTATGTGAGATATGGGAGTGCAGGTTGTATGGGGAGCAGGGTATGTGAGATATGGGGGTGTAGTGTGTGTGATATGGGGGTGCAGGCTGTATGGAGAGCAGGGTATGTGACATATGGGGGTGTAGTGTGTGTGATATGGGAGAGCAGGGTGTGTGATATATGGGGGAGTAGTATATTACAAGTGTACTATATGGAGGTGTAGTATATTACAGGTGTGCTATATGGAGGTGTAGTATATTACAGGTGTGCTATATGGAGGTGTAGTATATTACAAGTGTACTATATGGAGGTGTAGTATATTACAGGTGTGCTATATGGAGGTGTAGTATATTACAGGTGTGCTATATGGAGGTGTAGTATATTACAGGTGTACTATATGGAGGTGTAGTATATTACAGGTGTGCTATATGGAGGTGTAGTATATTACAGGTGTACTATATGGAGGTGTAGTATATTACAGGTGTGCTATATGGAGGTATACTATATCACAGGTGTGCTATATGGAGGTGTAGTATATTACAGGTGTACTATATGGCGGTGTATATAGTGGTGTAGTGATGTAGTATATTACAGGTGTGCTATATGGAGGTGTTGTATATAGTGGTGTAGTATATGGGGGTATAGTGATGTAGTATATTACAGGTGTACTATATGGAGGTGTAGTATATTACAGGTGTGCTATATGGAGGTGTAGTATATTACAGGTGTGCTATATGGAGGTGTAGTATATTACAGGTGTACTATATGGTGGTGTAGTATATTACAGGTGTGCTATATGGAGGTGTAGTATATTACAGGTGTACTATATGGAGGTGTTTATAGTGGTGTAGTATATGGGGGTATAGTGATGTAGTATATTACAGGTGTACTATATGGAGGTGTAGTATATTACAGGTGTGCTATATGGAGGTGTAGTATATTACAGGTGTAGTATATAGGGATGTAGTGATGTAGTATATTACAGGTGTACTATATGGAGGTGTAGTATATTACAGGTTTACTATATGGAGGTGTAGTATATTACAGGTGTACTATATGGAAGTGTATATAGTGGTGTAGTATATGGGGGTATAGTGATGTAGTATATTACAGGTGTACTATATGGAGGTGTAGTATATTACAGGTGTACTATATGGAGGTGTAGTATATTACAGGTGTACTATATGGAAGTGTATATAGTGGTGTAGTATATGGGGGTATAGTGATGTAGTATATTACAGGTGTACTATATGGAGGTGTAGTATATTACAGGTGTACTATATGGAAGTGTATATAGTGGTGTAGTATATGGGGGTATAGTGATGTAGTATATTACAGGTGTACTATATGGAGGTGTAGTATATTACAGGTGTGCTATATGGAGGTGTAGTATATTACAGGTGTACTATATGGGGGTGTACTATATTACAGGTGTAGTATATGGGGGTGTACTATATTACAGGTGTAGTATATGGGATGTAGTGATGTAGCATATTACAGGTGTCCTATATGGAGGTGTAGTATATTACAGGTGTACTATATGGGGGTGTACTATATTACAGGTGTAGTTTATTACAGGTGTAGTATATAGGGGTGTAGTGGTGTAGTTTATTACAGGTGTAGTATATGGAGGGGGTGTAGTAATGTAGTATATTGGGTAGAACTGAGGTAATTATATTAGTCCGGCCCTCTAAACCAATCCCGATTTCTCATGCGGCCCCATGGGAAAATTAATTGCCCACCCCTGCCCTTGAGCCACACTGCGGATTCGGATCCGAGCAGCCCGGCTGCTGGCACGGGGGCGGCACAGAATCACCCGGACATGCAGGTCTTTTACATGGACACATGGTCCTGGGGATAAAAAGGGAGATGTGAAGATCTCTATTAGGGATGATCGAATACCTCAAATATTCGGCATCGCGAATATCCGACGAATAGGTCACCGCTATGCAAATATTCGATGCGCAATGTAAGTCTATGGTAAGCCCGAATAGTTCCGAATAGTTGTTATTCGGGTTTCCCATAGACTTAAGGGGGCTTTACAGGCTACGATATCGTTAATGTTTTATCGTCGGGGTCAAGTCGTTAGTGACGCACATCTGGCGTCATTAACGATATTGCAGCGTGTGACACTTTTGTGCGACCTAAAACGATTGCAATAGTGGCACAAATTGTTTGCCATTGGAGAGGTTGTCCTAAAACCAAAAATCGGTCAACTCTCATTAGCGATGTTGTTCCTCGTTCCTGCGGCAGCACACATCGCTATGTGTGACACCGCAGGAGCGAGGAACATCTCCTTACCTGCCTCCACTGGCTATGCGGAATGAAGGAGGTGGGCGGGATGTTTACGTCCCGCTCATCTCCGCTCCTCTTTTCTATTGGACGTCTGTGGTGTGACGTCGCTGTGAAGCCGCACGACCCGCCCCCTTAGGAAGGAGGCGGGTTGCCAGCCAGAGCGACGTCGCAGGACAGGTAAGTCCGTGTGACGGGGGAGCGCGTTTTTGTGCGCAAAAGGCAGCGATATGCCCGTGTCGCACAAACGAGGGGGCGGGTACACACGATAGCGATATCGTTACCGATATCACTGCCGTGTAAAGCCCCCTTTACATTGCTCATTGAATATTTGCGAATAGTCAAATAGCGGCGACCTAGTCGGAAAATATTCGCAAAGCTAAATATTTGAGGTATTCGATCATCCCTAATCTCTATTAATTTTAATTATTATGTGTGTGAACGTGTCGCTGGTACCTGTGAAAACGGACACCACACACATTGGACACACAGAGGTGTGAAGGAGGCCTAAATGAAATTTAATATAGTTACATAGTTATATAGGTTCAAAATGACAGGTCCATGGCAGCGTGTTTAAACATGCCGATAATCGTGAAATGAACGTTCTTGAGTATACTCTGATCTGATTATCGCCCTGTGTAAAGGCACCTTTACAGTTGCATAGGTTGAAAAAACCCATAGGTTCATCTGTGATGCCCTGGACTAGTCAGGTCGTCCCAGGTAATTCCATGCACACACACCCCCTCCCTAAAAAGGTGACAGCAGGTTTGATGTCCACACCAGGAAGGTGGAGTCAGTCAGTTGGCTCTGCCCACCGAGGAGTTCACAGGCCTGGAGGCGGGAAAAATAGTCGAGAGAGTAGCTTTGACAGTGGAGGAGACAAGTCGAGTTCAAAGGCAGACCTGTGACCAGGCCTGCCAATACTCTACTCAGGTGGCTGGGTTGGAGCCCAGTCACCTCTGGTAAGGAGGCAGATGGTGGTGGCCGCTTGCAGGAGCTGGGATTACAGCCGGTGGAACCCGTAGGGACCGGGGTCGGGCGGTGGCCCGCCAGTACCGAACCGGGGAGCCGATTGGAAACCAGAGCACCAGAAGGGGTACTCTGACCCAGTACGAAGCCCAGAACCCACTAGGCTAAGTTGAATCAACTGATTGAGGACTGGACTTTAGGACCTTTCCCACACAAGACCCGACTGAACACAACGGCCCAACCCTACAGGGTAAAGCCACCGCCAAGGCATAGAGACCCAAAGGGCCAGCGTCTGCGGGCAAACAGGGCTCTCCCAATACCCAGCAAGCCGGGGAGCGGACTACCGGTGCTTAGGCATAGGAGTCAGAACATTTACATTAAGGAGGTGCAGGTGAAAGGCGGAAACCACCAACCCGTTCAGGGAGAAGCTGCAGCCGGCTGCGGGCCCCGTTCATCATCCCGTTTGGTTTACCAGAGACTCCAGTGTGTTGTGTCATAGTGAGTACACCAGTGCCTTCGGGCCGCGCACCGCGCTGCACCGCACCGACACCCCCGCACGTATCCAATCTCTCGCCTCAGCGCTTCCCTCGGGACCCCGGGACCATCACTCTCCTACCCACGGAGGGGTTAATACCAAGCTGCGCAACACCATCCCCGGGAGGCCTAGTCAACGGCAGCGGTGGTGTCCATCCATTCACCTCATCCCGTGGGTGGCGTCACGAACTTAAAAATCCCTTACAAACCACCACGGCCCTGGCCGTGGAACTCCCCACCGAAGTCCCTGCATGTAGCGCCAACCCCCCATTAAGGAGTGACGTGACCCCCGGGTCCGTGAAGAGCTCGAGCCACCCACCGTACGAGCACGGATCCGAGCGGCTCGGCAGCCGGCTGAGCCCGCGGGGCGGTACACATCAAGTTCAACCTTTTTCCACCAGTTCTTTCTATATTCTCTAGCGCTAGATTATTAACAAGCCGCAATGCCATTTGATATGAGAAAAACATCCAGCACTTACAATTTTGGAATCCAATATATGCATAAGAAACTGCACTGTTATGAATCTGACCATTAGAGATGAGCGAACCGGTCGCGGTTCGGCTTGTGTTCGGTTCGCCGAACGGAGGTCTCGTTCGAGTTCGGTTCGGCAAACGTTCGATGAACCACTCGAACCGCATAGGAAACAATGGCAGGCAATCACAAACACATAAAAACCCCTAGAAAACACCCTCAAAGGTGTCCAAAAGGTGACAAACAACTCACAACACAACAAAAAACACATGGGAAAGTGACAAGGACATATACTCATGCGAAAACAAAAGAGCAGGACAAGGAAAAAGAGAAGGAGACACAGATATAGGCATGGCACGCCCTTCTAAAGTCATGTAAAACACCGCAAAGTGACTCCAAGCGGAGTCTCCCTTTTTTCCAAAAATTGGGCCACACACACACCCACCCCTTCAGTGGCAGCACTTGTGCCCCAGTTGTACACTTCACAGCTAGATTTGCATCAAGCACATTAAAAAATACGCCATAATTAACCGTCCCCAGCATGACACCGGGGTAGGTAGCAAAGTCTTTCCTGATCCCAGCTCTGTGCATCTTGGATCATTTTTAAAAACAATGTAAGCAAGGGTTACTCCAAGCGGAGTCTCCCTTTTTTCCAAAAATTGTGCCCCACACACACCCACCCCTTCAGTGGCAGCACTTGTGCCCTAGTTGTACACTTCACAGCTAGATTTGCACAAGCACATTCAAAAATAGCCATACTTAACCGTCTCCAGGATGACACCGGGGTAGGTAGCAAAGTCTTTCCTGATCCCAGTGCTGTGCATCTTGGATCATTTTTAAAAACACAGCAAGGGTTACTCCAAGAAGAGTCTCCCTTTTTTCCAAAAATTGGGCCACACAGACACCCCATCAGTGGCAGCACTTGTGCCCTAGTTGTACACTTCACAGCTAGATTTGCATCAAGCACATTCCAAATCCACAAGCATTTACTCTCCCCAGGATGACACAGGGGTAGTAAATTCCTTGTGGATCCATGACTTGTTCATTTTGATGAACGTCAGTCTGTCCACATTGTCACTGGACAGACGCGTGCGCTTATCTGTCAGCACACACCCAGCAGCACTGAAGACACGTTCAGAGACAACGCTGGCAGCTGGACATGACAAAATCTCCAAGGCGTAACTGGAGAGCTCTGGCCATTTTTCTAGATTTGAAGCCCAAAATGAGCAAGGCTCCATTTGCAAAGTCATGGCATCGATGTTCATTTGTAGATACTCCTGTATCATCCTCTCCAGCCGTTGACTATGTGTCAGACTTGTTGTCTCTGGTGGCCTTGCAAAGGAGGGTCTAAAAAAATTATGAAAAGATTCAATAAAATTGCTGTTACCAGCACCAAATACGGTGCTACTGGTACGGGTAGACTGTTGAAGATGACGAGACCGTCCCATATTTGTCAAGTTACGACTGGGAGATTCACTCCCTGCACCTGCACGGTTGTTTGGTGGAAAAGCCGAGCTAAGATCGAGTAACAGCTTCTGCTGATACTCCTGCATACGTGCGTCCCTTTCTATGGCTGGAATTATGTCACAAAATTTGGACTTGTACCAGGGATCTAAGTGTGTGGCAAGCCAGTAATCATCATCACTTCTAATTTTGACAATACGAGGGTCATGTTGGAGGTAGTGCAGCAAGAAGGCACTCATGTGTCTTGAGCAGCCATGCGGACCAAGTCCACGCTGTGTTTGTGGCATAGAGGTGCTAACCGTTCTTTCTTCCTCTGACATCTCCCCCCAACCTCTTTCAACTGAAATTTGACCAAGGTCTCCCTCATCCGCTGAGTCTTCCATGTCCATGGACAGTTCGTCCTCCATTTCTTCATGTTCTCCTGCACCTTCCTCAACATTTCGCCTGCTACCATGCGCCCTTGTTGATCCCTGTCCCCCATGGCCCCATGCCTGCCACATTGGTGATGATGAACGTCTGGACCTTGGTGATGTTGTTGTGTCTTGCGCATATGAATCCTCCTGTAGTTCCTCCCCTTCCTGTTGTCCCACCCCCTGACTCCGAATAGTGTTTAGCGTGTGCTCCAGCATGTAAATGACTGGAATTGTCATGCTGAAAATGGCATTGTCAGCGCTAAACATATTCGTCACCATGTCGAAACTGTGCAGAAGGGTGCATAGGTCCTTGATTTGAGACCACTCCATCAGGGTGATCTGCCCCACCTCTGCATCTCGTTGGCCCAGTCTATACGTCAAGACATATTGCACCAGGGCTTGGTGGTGCTGCCACAGTCGCTGTAACATGTGGAGAGTCGAATTCCAGCGTGTCGCCACATCGCATTTCAGGCGATGAACCGGCAGGCCGAAAGACTTCTGGAATGATGCAAGTCGCTCAGCTGCGGCGGTTGAACGGCGGAAGTGAGCAGACAGTTTTCGTGCCCTGTTCAGAAGGCCATCTAGGCCGGGATAGTGTGTTAAAAATTGCTGGACAACAAGGTTCAACACGTGAGCCATACAAGGCACATGTGTCACCTTGCCCAGGCGAAGGGCCGCACCCAGGTTTGCAGCATTGTCGCACATGGCCTTACCAGGCTGCAGGTTGAGTGGAGACAACCATTTATTAAACTCAGTCTCCAGAGCTGCCCACAACTCAGCCGCTGTGTGACTCCTATTTCCAAGACATGTCAAGCTAAAGACCGCCTGATGCCGTTGCGCTCTGCTGCCAGCATAATAATGAGGGGTGCGTGATTCCTTCTGCGCAGTGAGAACGCTGGTGGCCTGACCAGGCAGGCTTGGGGCGGAGGTGGAGGACCCAGATGAGGTGGAGGAGGCAGAAGCAGTGGCGGAACTTGGACAGACAGAGGATTGACACACAAGTCGTGGGGACGGCAAGACTTGTGCAGCAGACCCTTCACCATCTATCACCATAGTTACCCAGTGCCCAGTCAGCGACATGTAACGTCCCTGTCCATGCTTACTGGTCCAAGTATCGGTGGTGAAATGCACCCTGTCACACACAGAGTTTCTCAAGGAAGCGGTGATGTTGTGTACGACATGCTGTTGTAGCGCAGGCACACCTTTCTTAGAGAAGTAGTGGCGACTGGGAATCTGGTACTGGGGCACAGCGACAGACATAAGGTCTCTAAAATCCTGTGTGTCCACCAGGCGGAAAGGCAGCATTTCGGTAGCCAAGAGCTTACAGAGGGATAAAGTCAACCTCTTAGCTTTGTCATGGGTCGCAGGAAATGGCCTTTTATTTGTCAACATCTGAGGGACAGAGATCTGGCTGCTGTGTGTAGACCGTGTTGAGTAGGGTGTCCCTGGAAAAATGCAGGTTTGTGAGGAAAGTGCAGGCTTAGACATGATGTTGCCTTCATCCAACGTTGGTGCTATCGATGTCTGAGAGAGCTGTACACACGTACTTGTTTCCCCTTCCAAACCAACTGACGACCTACCAAGCAAACTGCCTGTTGCGGTTACAGTGGTGGAAGTTGTGCGTGGAAAACCAGGTGTGACAGCTGTCCCCACAGTCCTAGAAGATGAAGAGCGCGCGGATGCACTGGAAGGGGCAGGCGGTGGATGGTTCGCTCCGCCAGGCCGCATTGCAGCACAGTGAGCTTACCACTGGGACATATGATATTTATTCATGTGACGATTCATGGAAGAAGTTGTCAAACTGCTGAGGTTTTGCCCTCTACTAACAGAATCACGACAAATTTTACAGATCACATAATTTGGGCGATCTTTTGCTATGTCAAAAAAGGACCAGGCTAGGCAAGGCTTAGAGGGCATGCGACCTGCTGATCCACCCCGACTAGTGCTCAGAGGCACAGTGGTGGCTGAGGATGCAGTTGCAGACGTGCTACCAGTACTCCGACTCTGTCCAGGAAGGCGCAAGGTAACTTCTTCGTTAGTTGCATCCTCCTCCACCGTATCTGTTGACCTCCTCGAGGGCCTGACTGTGGGTTGACAGTAGGTGGGATCTAGAACTTCCTCATCAATTGTTGTGTTTGCACTCCCCTCACCCTCAGACCGAGCCTCTTCTTGCCCTGACCAAATATTTAAGTTGTCATCCCAATCTGGTATCTGCGTCTCATCGTCATCAGTATGTTCCTCATTGTCTATTACAACAGGTGTTTCAGTTTGTGAATAAGGGTCAACATTATTCTCAGAAACTTGGTCATCACGGCCTAAATCAGAGTCACAAAGGTTCTGGGCATCACTGCAGACCATTTCCTGGTCTGTACTCACTGTAGCTTGGGAGCAGACCTCTGATTCCCAGACTATAGTGTGACTGAACAGCTCTGCAGACTCAGCCATCTCAGTTCCACCATACTGTGTAGGGCGGATGGAGACTTTAGAGCTGGGAGAAAGCAAGTGTGATTGGGATGACAGCTCAGAGGACTGGTGTTTTTTGGATGCGGTAGTTGAGGTGGAGGAGAGGGCACTTGTTGGACCACTTGAGATCCATTCAAGCATTTTCTTTTTTTGGCCATCATCTACCTTTGTTCCAGTTGTTCGTGTCCGTAAAAAAGGGAGCACATCGGATTGTCCACGGTAAGTAGTAGACATCTTACTTTTGCTGGAAGATGGTCTATCTTCAGCAGATGTTAATGGAGCTTTGCCACCTTCCCCACGGTCAAACCCTTTTTTTCCTTTTCCAACACGCCTCTTCCCCTTTCCACCAGCATCTGTCATTTTGCCACTCATTTTGATTGCGACAAGATTGTGCACTTAAAATGTGGTAGTAAAAATTGAGAGGTGGTGTAGATTGCAGCGGTGGTCTATCTTTATTAACAGCAGAATAAACAACAATAACTATCCCTGACAATGCAACTATGGCCCTTGAACTGGTAGCATAGTTTGCTAGTATAATGGCTTAGTAACAATGAGTTTGAGTGTGCAATGCAGTGGTGCTGCAAATAGCTTTGCACCAGTGGGACACTAATGGAAGTCCAACAGCCACTTTTAGGATGCCACTAAGTTTACTCAGTGTTTGCTAGTATAATGGCTTTGTAACAATGAGTTTGAGTGTGCAATGCAGAGGTACTGCACATAGATTTGCACCAGTGGGACACTAATGGAAGTCCAACAGCCACTTTTAGGATGCCACTAAGTTTACTCAGTGTTTGCTAGTATAATGGCTTAGTACATGCACATAGACTGTCCCTATAAAACTTAAATACTTTATTAAATCACTTAAAACCACACCGTGATTACTAAAAGTGCACAGGATAGATTGCTAGCCCTCAATAGCTGCACCTATCTGTGCACTGCCTTACAGCGGGGGTTGGCACCCTAAAAATGCGATGTGGCGCCCCCACTCCGCGACGACTCTCCCTGCTGCCCCTGAAGTCCCTGCCGGAAAAAAGGTGCAGTGCCTAAGATAAGTGCAACAAATAAATTGGTGTGGCAGGTGGACAGTAGGGAGGAAAATTCAAAAACTTATCTGATTGATATGAATAAAATAGTAATTTCAAGCCTCAACGCGTTTCTCCCAGAAGTGGGTTCCTCAGGAGGCCAATAGTAAACTACAATGGTGGTTCAGGAAAACCCTCTGTAGCCTGATGGAGATTCAAAGAGGGGATCCTGATGATAAATAGCACACTGCAGACCCAAATAGTGCTGGTGTCCAAGGGAAAAACTCCCTATTCAATGAGATTACATTGAGATCATATAATGGCTTAGTAACAATGAGTTTGAGTGTGCAATGCAGAGGTGCTGCACATAGATTTGCACCAGTGGGACACTAATGGAAGTGCAACAGCCACTTTTAGGATGCCACTAAGTTTACTCAGTGTTTGCTAGTATAATGGCTTAGTAACAATGAGTTTGAGTGTGCAATGCAGTGGTGCTGCAAATAGCTTTGCACCAGTGGGACACTAATCGAAGTCCAACAGCCACTTTTAGGATGCCACTAAGTTTACTCAGTGTTTGCTAGTATAATGGCTTAGTAACAATGAGTTTGAGTGTGCAATGCAGAGGTGCTGCACATAGATTTGCACCAGTGGGACACTAATGGAAGTCCAACAGCCACTTTTAGGATGCCACTAAGTTTACTCAGTGTTTGCTAGTATAATGGCTTAGTAACAATGAGTTTGAGTGTGCAAAGGGCAGGAGGGTACAGTGGCAGGGTTGTGGGTCTGGGTAGAGGAAAGGAAGCCTCCCTTTCTATCCCTCCTAATGGGGAAATGCAGCGAGGAAGTCCCTGACCTTAGCTACACAGACGCTGTCATCTTGTGTAGCTGTTAAAATCTGTTTTCACGGACCTGACTGTCACCTATGGCTCTGACCCTGCCGGTATTAGCCCTTACAAGGACTAATAGAAACTTCTATCCCTATTCTGTATAGCGCTGTGTATAGAGCGTACACAGCAGTATCGGAGACAGGAGCTACGCCAGCAGTGACTGACACCAAGACGCAGAAGGCAGATAATGGCGTGCTGGAGGAAAATGTCCATTTTTATAATGCATGGACATGTGACATGGACATCCTATCACACATGCCGTTGCTTCTCTGGCTAAAAGTCCACTTAGCTGTGTGTGTGTCTGGGATTGGCTGACATGTTGGCCCGCCTCACTACACGCGCGTGCTTAGGGAAGGAAGACAAGGTAAAAAAAAAAAATGTCGATCGCCATTATCCAAACAGCAGTGATCTGAATGCACTGTTCCCGCACACTATACACTGAAATTTCATAATAGTGTGAGTCACAGAGTGACTTACACTATTACAGCGGAAAACCAGCTAGGAATTAGCTTGTCTTTTTGCTGCTAGAACCGTTCTCGAACGTATCTAGAACTATCGAGCTTTAGCAAAAAGCTCAAGTTCTAGTTCGATCTAGAACAGCCCCCAAAATCACTCGAGCCGCGAACTGGGGAGCCTCGAACCGCGCTCAACTCTACTGACCATGACTTTTAGGCTAAGTTCACGCCAGCGTATAAAAAAATTGGTCTGATTTTTATCCAGAGAAGTGGGAAGATTTTTTTCTCACTTGTCACCCATGTGCAATCTGTATGTTTTTTTCTAAGCAGCTATTAAACATTTTCAGGACCTTTTACAGGTTCCTATGTTACTGTCAGGGTTCTGATGCGTGGAGCATCTTGTGTTGTTATGTTCTGCCATGCTTTTCCTGCAGAGCCGGTACTTGCTGTTCCATCATGCAGAGCCTTTTCCAGGTTTGGATGCTCTGCTGTTTGTCTTGAACACCTTAGAATGGGTTGTCTCTCAGCTCTGAGTTCTACGTTGGTCATGGGGGGTGCCTGCGCAGATGCTCTTCGTTCCGGGTGATTGCTCTGCTTTATTAGGGAGCAGGATCGCCCGGAACATCGCCAATCGTATTTTGTGTTTTACAGTAAAGTTCTCAGCTACAATAGTCTTCAGTGATTTGCTCTTGACACTGGACTGTTGTTTACTTTTCTCTGCCTGTCCCCCTGTTTTTGTTGTTACCTTCCGATTTCTGACCTCAGTCCTCTTCCTGACCACATCCTCGCCTGCTCCCTGTATCCTGCATGCACTCTCCAGGAATCCTGAGCCTTAGCTTGTATCTTGACCTCATGTCTGTCTTCTTCCAGTGTCTTGTTGCTATCTCCTGGCTTCTGACCCTTGGCTTGTCTGACGACTTCTCCATTCACATTCACACAAGTAGTGTCTAGTGCCATCTGGTGACGGTCATCAGTGTTACATCAGTGTTACAGAAATGTCATGTATCTGTCAAAATGATACACTGTGGCTCCATTTTTTTTCTCGCACCCATCTGATTACGAAGTGAAATCACATCATGCTCCCATGGGAAAAAAATGGTCATCAGCATACTCCCACTTAATAAAATTAGTCTGAGTGCTATCTGATAAAAAATTGGATAGCACTAGTGATGAACGAGTACTAAAAAGCTCGGGTGCTCGAGGCTCGGGCCGAGCATCCCAAGATACTCGTATACTCGACCCGAGCACCGAGCCCAATGTTATCCTATGGGAGACCCGAGTATTTTTGTGAAATGACCCCCGGCAGCATGTAGAAACCCTAAAAATGGCACAAAAGTCTCAGAAGAGTGCTCAAATGACATGGCAACAGCATGGGGAAGACCCCTTGAAGCATTTATCACTCAAAAGTCACAGCTGTGAACAATTTTGTCCGCGTTTTACGCCATTTTTACGGACTCACCAGAAAACCTTCCAAAATGACACCAAAATGAATTTTCATGGCGGAAATGTTAAGGGCACATACCCAATAGTGAGATAGAGCTGGTGTATGTTACTTTTTGAGATCAATACATGAAAGATTTTACGTAAAACATTGTGTGGCACTCCGATGTCCCTGAGAAGAGACGTACATAAAGGCCTCTGAGTCTAATGTGGCCATTTTGAGGAAGTGAGTCTTTGTAGTATTTTCCTTTGCCAGGGCAGTCCAAAATTGTGAGGTTCACCAATGCCCCTGCATACAGACGTGCATGAGGGCCTGTAAACCTGAAGTGCCCATTGTAAGGAAGTGGGTCTATTGTAGTATAGCCCTTTGGCAGGGCAGCCAAAAATTGGGAGGCTCCACGTTGTCCCTGGATAGAGACGTGCATGAGGGCCTCAAAACATTAAGTGTCCATTGTCAGGAAGTGGGTCTATTGTAGTATAGCCCTTAGGCAGGGCAGTCCAAAATTGTGAGGTTCACCAATGCCCCTGCATACAGATGTGCATGATGGCCTGTAAACCAGAAGTGCCCATTGTAAGGAAGTGGGTCTATTGTAGTATAGCCCTTAGGCAGGGCAGCCAAAAATTGGGAGGCTCCACGTTGTCCCTGGATAGAGACCTGTTAGGTTCTTAGTGCCTCCGTGCTTGCATTTAAAAACCGCACGTGTGTGCCTGTTGGTGGCAGCTTTCCGCTGCACTTGTGTGCGTTTTGCAAAAACTTGGATATAACGCACAAGTCTAGTGAATACACATCAGCACAGCATTGCAAAATGCGCAAGGGCGTTGTCAACGAACAAGGAAGTGGACGTGATGGTGGTGCAGGCAGAGACCGAGGTCGTGTGCAAGCTCTAATTTCGCCACAACAAAGGGCCACATCTAGTCGCTCGCACGTCCTGTCCCAAATTCTTGGGGACCGCAGCAGTACACCGCTCTTGAACCAAGACCAGTGTCAACAGGTTGTTAGTTGGATAGCGGATAATGCTTTCAGTCAGATTGGCACCACCACAAACACTCTGTCTTCCACACGGTCAAGTGTCAGTAGCCGTGATACTGCACCGCACATTTCAGAACCTCATCCTCCTTCCTACCACCAGGCCGAGTACACGTCCACGGACATTACTGATCCCACACTTGGACACTCGGAAGAGCTGTTCGTTCACGTTTCCATTCACACATTCTGGCCTCTCGCCAGCTCCTGTTGAAGTGGGCCATGACGAGATTGTATGTACAGATGCCCAAATATTTGAGCAGCCACGTTCTCACGAAGTTGGCAACGTGTCTCAACAAGGGGTGGACGATGATGAGACACAATTGTCAGGAAGTCAGGAGGAGCAGGGTGCGGAAGAGGAAGACGATATGGTGGATGATCCAGTAACTGACCCAACCTGGCAGGAGGATATGCAGAGCGAGGACAGCAGTGCACAGGGGGAGGGAGGCGTAGCATCCCAACAGGCAGTAAGAAGCAGGGTTGTGGCCCCAGGCAGAGGTCAGGCAACTGTTCCCCGGAACAACACGACACAAGGTGCCTGTACAAATGTTAGGTCTTCCCGAGTCTGGCAGTTTTTTAAGTTGGCTCCAGATGATTCTAAAAAGGCCATTTGCAACACCTGCTGTGCCAGCATCAGCAGGGGTACCAAAACTAGCAGCCTGACCACCACCAGCATGATCAGGCACATGTCAGCCAAGCACCCGACTTTGTGGGATGTACAACAGAGTCGAGGAGCAGTGCTTGCTGATGTCACTGCTACGTCTTCGCTTGTTGTGCATGCGAGCCAATCCCCTGTCCATACTGCCCGCGAACAAGCCTCCTCCGGCCCTGCACCTGCAGTTGCCCATGCAGAAATAACACCATCATCAAGCACGTCCTTGTCCCAGCGCAGCGTTCAGTTATCCATTCAGCAAACCTTTGAACGCAGGCGCAAATACACTGCCAACGCCCCACATGCCACACTTCTAAATGCTAACATTTCGCGACTGCTTGCGCTGGAAATGTTGCCTTTTAGGCTGGTTGAGACAGAAGCATTCCGCGACCTGATGATGGCAGCTGTCCCACGTTACTCGTTCCCCAGCCGCCACTATTTCTCCCGGTGTGCCGTCCTCGCATTGCATAACCACGTGTCACAAAACATCACACGTGCCCTGAACAACACTGTTTCAGCCAAAGTCCACCTAACCACAGACACGTGGACAAGTGCATGTGGGCAAGGCCGCTACATCTCGTTGACGTCACACTGGGTTAATATTGTGGAAGCTGGGACCCAGTCTGAGTGAGGGACGGAACACGTCCTTCACACACCAAGTTTTGCAGGCCCTACCTCAGTCAGGGTTTCACCCACACTCTACAGCTCCGGAATGTCATGCTCCTCAGCCTCCTCCTCCTGCGCATCCTCATCCACTTTACCCTCCACACCAGTCCCAAGCTGGAAGTGTCGCGGGCGAAGGAGGGGATGCTGCGCTCTCCCACTGCTCGGGTCCGGCTGCCGCTGCTCTACGGCTGCTGCTGCTCGGTGGCTCGAGCGATGGCCGGATCCCGGGGACTCGAGCGGCGCTCATCGCCCGTGAGTGAAAAGGGGTCGTTTGGGTTTTGGGGATATTGTCCGTGACGCCACCCACGGTTGTGGTGATTGTGTGGACACCACCGCTGCTCTGGACGGGGATCCCGGGAGCCTGTGACAGGGAGCAGCTTTGTTGTTATTTCTCCCCTCCGTGGGTAGGGGGGTTGGTTGTCCCGGGGCCCGGTGATGGGGTAGAGATGGATGACAGGCGGGTTGCGGGGCCTGATGAGGTGCAGGGTCGCAGGGGCAGCGCTGTGCCGCACGGCACGGAGGTACTCACTCAGCCAAATGATGATGACACAGTTCACGGTAAAACAAGTGGCTGGATGGACGGGTCCCTCGGAACGGCTGCGGTTGTTCCTCCCTGCAGGTTAGTGATGACTGTCTCTCCCTGCACCTAAGTTCAGTGTTGGTAGTGATGGTTTCCCACCGGTAACCCGCTCCCCGACCTGGATATGGGCCGGAGGAGCCCCTTTTGCCCACAGGCGCTGGCCCTGGGAGACGGTTGCCCTTGGCGGTGGCGGTGTCTCCCCTTCACGGTTGGACGGTTGCCTTCTATCGTGACTTGGCTGTTTGGAAACCCTGAGGTCCCCTTCACTAACGGATTTGGCAAATTCACGGCGACACCAAGCCTTGCCGGGATCCGAAAGGCCCCTGCCAATGGTGCTGGCTTCTCTTTGTATACCGGTCCGGTACGGCCGGGTCACCACCCGTCCACGGTCCTTTCGGCAGACTCCAATCGGCCTCCACTGCAGACGGTCACCACATCCTGCCAACCTTGCTGTCCTGTCCGGGCCACACACCCGGACCAACTTCAGGCTCTTTGCTGTCACTTTTCTCCTCTCTACTACTTTCCTCCTTCCACTTCCTTAGCTTAACTCTCACTGCCTGTGTTTTCCCTCCTCCTTGGTGGGTGGAGACCAACCGCCTGGCTCCACCCCCTGGTGTGGACAACAGCCCCTGGGGAAGGCAACAAGGATTTTGTGTTTTGACTATGATATGCCTGCAGGGAGTGTGGGGTGTGTAAGTGTTGTGCTCTGTGGCCCCTGGCTTGTCCAGGGCGACACAGAAGCACTGCAGCACTGCCTCGGCGAAGCGGCAACAGGCTGTGCTGAAGCGAATCTGCATAGGTGACAAACCCCACAATGCAGAAGAAGTGTGGACAGTTCTGAAACAGCAGGCAGATCACTGGCTCACACCTCTGAACCTAAAGCCAGGAAAGGTCGTGTGTGACAATGGCCGGAACCTGGTGGCGGCTTTGAGGCGACGCCAGCTGACACATGTTCCATGCGTGGCCCATGTGCTCAACCTCGTGGTTCAGCGGTTTCTAAAGTCATAACCAGAGCTGTCTGATCTGCTGGTAAAAGTTCGCCGCCTGTCTGCACATTTTCGAAAGTCACCTACTGCTTCAGCCGGCCTTGCCGGCTTTCAGCGCCGTTTGCATCTTCCGGCTCACAGACTGGTGTGTGATGTCCCCACGCGTTGGAATTCAACTTGGCACATGTTGGTCAGGATATGTGAGCAGAAGAGGGCAGTTGTTGAGTACCTGCATCACCTAAGCCGTCGGGAAATGGGTCAAACTCCACACATAACACCTGAGGAGTGGAGATGGATGTCCGACCTATGTACCATCCGCCAAAACTTTGAGGACTCCACCAAGATGGTGAGCGGCGATGACGACATTATTAGCGTCACCATACCGCTTCTCTGCCTTCTAAAATGGTCTCTGCTCAAAAAACAACCATGATGCATTGCAGGCGGAGCGCGATGAGTTTGAGCAAGAAACAGTAGTGGGTGTGGGTGATAACACACAGCCCAGCCTCGTCTCATCACAACGTGCAGTGGAGGACTATGACGAGGAGGAGGATGAAGACATGGAGCAACTCTCTGGCCAAATTGAGGATATGACATGCAGTCATATCCTCGGTTCAGCGTGGCTGGCCAGAGGACAGGGTAGATGATGATGAGGAGGAGGAGGAGGAGGAGGAGGAGGAGGACAGCATGTTCAGTCATCGTGTTGGTCAGGATACTGAAGTGATGGCTGTTAAGAGTCTGGCACACATGGCTGACTTTATGGTAAGCTGCCTGTCTCGTGATCCTCGCGTTAAGAACATCTTGGCCGACAATCATTACTGGTTGGTAACACTGTTAGACCCACACTAAAAGGAGAACTTTATGTCTCTTATTCCCGAGGCGGAGAGGTCAGGAAAAATGCAGCAGTTCCAGAAGGCCATAGTCACGGAAGTAGGCAAAGCATTCCCCTCACAAAACGCTAGCGGCATAGGTCAGGAATCAGTGGACAACCAAGGCGTACAGCCGAGAGGGGCACAAGTCCAATCCACCAGAGGTAGGGGAACAGTCTTTAAGATGTGGGACAGTTTTCTCAGCCCCTCACATACCACAGCCCCTGAGGTGCGGGGTAGTGCCACAAGAAATCCTAAGTTTGCCCAGATGCTCAAGGAGTACCTTGCAGATCAAACAACTGTACTCCGACATTCCTCTGTGCCTTACAATTAATGGGTATCCAAGCTGGACACGTGGCATGAATTGGCTCTCTACGCCTTGGAAGTCCTGGCCTGCCCTGCGGCTAGCGTTTTGTCAGAGCGTGTTTTTAGTGCCGCAGGTGGAATCATTACAGATAAACGCACCTGCCTGTCAACTGTAAATGCTGACAGGCTGACTCTGATCAAGATGAACAAGGGTTGGATTGGGCCAGACTTCACCACACCACCAGCAAATGACAGCGGAATTTAAAGTTTGTAACGGGATTTTGCCATGTACCTCCACTCACCCATGTTAACACACTTCTGGACTTTGGCTAATCGCTGGACTGCTCCTCCTTCTCCTCATGCGCCATCATGATGACCGTTACAATAGTTAGGCCGTTGTTTTAGGTATACCCCCAGTGGTAAATTTTTTCGCCCATTCTTTCAGAATGGGCATTACAACGACAGGAGACCCGCTCCTTTGCAATGGGAACAATGTTTTGAGGCCCTCATGCACATCTCTATCCAGGGACAATATGGAGCTGTACGCTGCCACCGACAGGCACACACGTGCGGTTTTTAAATGCAAGCACGGACGCACTAAGAACCTTACAGGTTTTTAGGAGCAAAAATTAATGAGAAGTCTGACACTATCAGCCACTGCTGACTGACGTGTATTATACACTACACTTGTGCGTTATATAATAGTTTGGTAAAAACTCACATAAGTGCACCTGTACGCTGCCACCGACAGGCACACACGTGCGGTTTTTAAATGCAAGCACAGACGCACTAAGAACCTAACAGGTTTTTAGGAGCAAAAATTACTGAGAACTCTGACACTATCAGCCACTGCTGACTGACGTGTATTATTCACTAGACTTGTGCGTTATATAATAGTTTGTGAAAAATGCACACAAGTGCACCTGTACGCTGCCACCGACAGGCACACACGTGCGGTTTTTAAATGCAAGCACGGACGCAATAAGAACCTAACAGGTTTTTAGGAGCGACAATTACTGAGAAGTCTGACACTATCAGACACTGCTGACTGACGTGTATTATACACTACACTTGTGCGTTATATAATAGTTTGGTAAAAACGCACATAAGTGCACCTGTACGCTGCCACCGAGAGGCACACACATGCGGTTTTTAAATGCAAGCACGGACGCACTAAGAACCTAACAGGTTTTTAGGAGCAAAAATTACTGAGAACTCTGACACTATCAGCCACTGCTGACTGACGTGTATTATTCACTAGACTTGTGCGTTATATAATAGTTTGTGAAAAATGCACACAAGTGCACCTGTACGCTGCCACCGACAGACACACACGTGCGGTTTTTAAATGCAAGCACGGACGCAATAAGAACCTAACAGGTTTTTAGGAGCGACAATTACTGAGAAGTCTGACACTATCAGACACTGCTGACTGACGTGTATTATTCACTAGACTTGTGCGTTATATAATAGTTTGTGAAAAACGCACACAAGTGCACCTGTACGCTGCCACCGACAGGCACACACGTGCGGTTTTTAAATGCAAGCACGGACGCAATAAGAACCTAACAGGTTTTTAGGAGCGACAATTACTGAGAAGTCTGACACTATCTGGACTGTTTTAGACTGTGTACACCAGCCCCAGATATGATGAAGGCTGGTATACGGTCACTACTAGGAATGGCTATATACCCTGCCTGCCTGCCTGCCTGTATACTGCTACAATAGTCCTGACAAGGACTCTTCTGGTCACTAGCCTGTATTCCGACCTGGCTATACCCTGCCTGTATAGAGCAACAATAGTCCTGAGAAGGACTCTGCTACTGTACTCCGACCTGGCTATTCCCTGCCTGCCTGTATACACCTAGAATAGTCCTGAGAAGGACTTTTGGTCACACTGTTTGCAGCCCTGCTACGGAAATAGCTATAAAGGGCCGCAAACCTTTCCCTGAAGCAGCGACCCTCTCCCTGCACTGACTGTCTGGATGGCTGTGAGCAGAGCACAGCGCGCCCGCCGGTATAAAGGCTCGGTCACGCTGTGCAGGCCAGCCAATCACTGCAATTCCACAACTAACAGGGCTGTGGCATTGCAGTGGTCTGCCAGCCAATCCCTGCATGAGGGCTGGCTCTCAAAAGAGCGCCAACATGCAGGGATGAAGACCACGAGTACAGCACGAGTATCGCGAGATTACTCGGTCCCCGCCGAGTAGCCCGAGTACAGTGATACTCGTGCGAGTACCGAGTAGTAACAAGCATGCTCGCTCATCACTAGATAGCACTCGTCCGATTTATACGGTGGTGTGAGCGAGCCCTAAATAAAAATGTAGTAATAATCTTTGTGCGCATCATACATATATAACTGAAACATAAACCAGATCAGGCTCCATTCTATGAAGACAGGATACCTTATTTCAAAAGAATTCTGATTTATTAGTAAAGAGTTAATTGCGGTGTAATGTTGGAATGTCCTGGGTGTGGCTGCACAAATAAGTGAGAGCATGCTATTATTAAGTTGCAAATAATTTGTGGTTAACCTAACTAAACACATCATCGAATGACTGCCAAGATAAATGGGATCAGTGTTACCTAAAATATAATGAAATATTACTATTTAATGAATATTTATTATATTTATTTAATGTGCACACCAAAAAAATTAACAATTTGTCTCGGTTTGCTATGTTGTTTGAATAATGTATACAGAGTATAAGAATGCACATTTTATATAAGTGCCATAATTTAAAAAAAAAAAAAAAAAAAAATGAATACACCTGAATATGTGCTGTACTAAAGCTAAGGGAACAATTGAAAATATAGAAGAGAGAGGAACTAATGAACATTCACAACAAATGTTTTTTGATACCTGAAGGAACAAAATTACCTTTTTTTTTATTTTATTTGCTTATTTTTTTTAATGTCTAATGCTGTTTCTTTATTTGCTCTTTTTTTGCAATAATCTACATTAAAAAAAATCTAGAAATATATATATATATATATATATATATATATATGCAGTAGGATAGATGTAATATACTGTCATCTAATATGTAAAGCTTAATGTATGTATGTGTTTGTGTGTGTGTGTGTGTGTGTGTGTGTGTGTGTAGCGCCCCTGAAGCCATCAGAAAGCTACAAGGTACTGCATCCCCACCATGATGCAGGGCCTACCCCCAGTGGGACCCAGTGGACCAGTGCCGGTAATAGCAAAAACATTCCAAATAGTCCCTGTTTTATCCCCAAATTCCCCATAGACTGGTTCCAGACTAGGGTTGGACTTAATGGATGGCCACTTAGAGGTGGAGCCAATCCAGTCTACTAGACCACCAGGTGGGAGGGGCAGACAGTGGACAGTCAGAGAGTTGAGTAGTGAGTTGTTGTCGGTGATGGATGGACAGGTGGAGAGCGAGTGAAGCACTGACAGGAGTGTAACGGTGACTTGAGGACCCAGGCATTTGGTTGCCTGTGGATAACAGTGGCGTGCTCCCGGAACCATAGCACCAATGGGGTACAGAATCCTAGGTTAGGCAAATTCTCCAGGCAAACCTGCTAAAATCTGCACAGTGAGGGACCATCAAGGACCTCACTGACCTTGAAGCTCAGGACTCAGTAGCAACGGGAGAACCGGGGAATAGGACCAGAGACTCCGACCCCACAGGGTTCACGCTACCGTCATATGGACTACCATTGAGAGACTACCAGGAGGGACCCCCAGATGCTCCAAGCCACGGGGATCCATCAACCAAAGACAGGTGCAGAGGAAAGAAGCCACCAGGTCACTATCGCAGCACTGAAACTAAGGGAACCAACGGTCAAGACCAGTCTTTCTCGGGTGAACAGTTTACAACAAACTGTAAGTAATAGAATCAGTTACGCTGCAACCCCTTGTGTGGCCTGCCTTCTTTCTGCACCTATCTACATCCCTTGTCCTCTGGGGCCCGGCCCTACTTGCGGAGAGTCTAACACCCAGGCTGCCACCAACCCCGGCCCCAGTATTGAGAACTGTGCAGCGGTGGCTCCATTTGCAGAGACACCCCATTTGACTCAGGGAACGTCATAGACTACGTTTTGAGGGGAAACTTTAACCCTGCACTTTACAGTTATTCACTAAAAAACCTGCCTCCATTAACGTCAAAGGAGCTGGGAGAAACAGGTCATTAATAGGAGCTGTGATTGGTTGCTATAGGCAACAAAGGACATTCTTAGTATAAGAAGCTTATGTGTGAGGTAATGCGATTTTAGTGGAGAAAGAGAGACAGACAGATAGACAGACAGAGAGAGACACAGTGAGACAAACAGAGAGACTGAGAGATAGAGAGATACACAGAGACACAGACAGACAGTGAGACAGAGACAGATAGAGAGAAAGACAGAGACAGACAGAGACAGACAAGAGACAGACAGAGAAACAGACAGAGAGACAAATAGTGAAACAGAAAGACAGAGACAGAGAGAGATGTAGAAAGATAGAGACAGACAGAGAGAGACAGACAAGAGACAGACAGACAGAGAGACAAATAGTGAAACAGAAAGACAGAGAAAGAGAGAGATGTAGAAAGATAGAGACAGAGAGAAAGAGACAAACAAAGAGAGACTGAGACAGACAAAGCAAAACAGACAGACAGAGACAGACAGACAAAGACAGACAGAGTGGCAGACAGAGAGAGACAGACAGATAGAGACAGATAGAGACAGACAGACAGATAGACACAGACAGAGAGGCAGACAGAGAGAGACAGACAGACAGAGAGGGAGACAGACAGGGAGAGAGGGAAAGTGAGAGTGTAGGAAAGAGGGAGAGTGGGAGAAAGACAGTTACTATCCCGGGCAACGCCGGGTGCTACAGCTAGCATTCTATATAGCTAACTTGTTACGATTGGTTTATAAATTTGAACAAAATAAGCAGGTAAAATCATTTCATTATCATATAGATTTGAAGGAAAGGCTTTGGCAGACAATTACTATTGTTAAACTCACATATTTATGTTAAACTATCTTTAAACTATATTTATTTGTAAACATCTTTAACATTTTTTTTTCATTGTTCATGCCATTATCTATATTTAGAAAAAAAAAATCTTTATCTCTTGAAGTTTTTTACTCCCACTACTGAGTCTTAAAATAGGCCAACAAAAAAGTGTTTACTTCCTTTAGAAACAAATGAAGGTACCTGTAAGAAGTGGCTGCAATAGAACCACAAAATAAAAAATGTTAGAGAACTTTGTAAACAATGAATATTTGAATTTGGAATTGCATGATTGCTGTAATTACTATACACATAAATAGTGATAACAGTATTTAGGGCTATAAACATTTAATAGATTGGAAATTCATTTTCCCTTTAAAATTCCAAATTGATCTATAAGTGAATCACTTGAAGCTGGAGTTCTGGATTGGAAAGGGTAATATCTCAAAGGGTAAAGGGGGCTTTACACGCAGCGACATCGCTAGGGAAGTTTGAGGGTCTCCCGCCCCACTGCAATATTAGTGGCTTTCATGCCATTGTCCACGCACCAGCCGTCCGCTCCCCGTAGCATGCTGGGCAACTGTCTTCATTTGCTTACAAGTACTGCACGTGTCTGAACTAGCAGTGAAATTAACCCCAGGACTCCAGGTCTGTACAATCTTATCATATCTACCCTCTAAACTCAAGAGACTCTGAACCTAAAGCATACCAGTATTAATTCTGAAACAAATCGTGCACTTAAAGCTCCAGTACCCTAATTGCACTTCAGCATTCAACTCCAAGCTGTATTTGCCGTGGCCTACCAACGAGAGACTGTGAAACATATAATCCGTATTGATTTGCTTTGTTCCTGCTATATTAAAGCAACTGTTATCCCCAAGACCGTGTCTGTGGACTGTCCATCAGCTGTGGATACTGTGTGGGGGTGGATAGCAGGGAACATCTGGGCCCTTACATGTAAGCACCCGCCCCCGTTGTTTGTGTGTCATGGGCAAATTGTTGCCTGTGGCGCACAATATCGCTAGTACCCATCACACTACTTACCTTCCTAGCGACATCGCTGTGGCCGGCGAACCGACTCCTTTCTAATGGGGCGATTCGTGCTGCATCACAGCGACGTCACATGGCAGGCGTCCAATAGAAGTGGAGGGGTGGAGATCAGCCGCATGAAAGTCACGCCCACCTCATTGCCGGCAGGCTGCAGGTATGTTGCTGTTCTTCATTCCCGCGGTGTCACACGTAGTGATGTGTGCTGCCTCAGGAACGACGAACAACCTGCGTCCAGCACCAGCAACGATTTTATGAAAATAAACAATGTGTCAACGATCAACGATAAGGTGAGTATTTTTGATCATTAGCAATTGCTCGTACATGTCACACGCAACGACGTCGCTAACGAGGCCGGATGTGCGTCACAAAATTCGTGACGACAACGACATCTCGTTAGCGATGTCGTTGCGTGTAACGGGGCCTTAAGTTATACAGTGTGAACAGCTTTCCTTTACATTTGCATGAATATTGGATGATTTTTATGTTGTGCATGTTCAGCTTTAATTTTCCTGGTGGTTTATGTTGATATTTCCAAATGAGCAAATTAGAAAAAAATTCTAATTTGCCTGTTTGCTTGGATTTCCCCACAAAATTCATTTCTCCAAGAATTATTCTCTAAGAATTTATGTCTCTACAGACCCCAGAGTATAATAATGTAATATGTAAAAATAAAAAAAAAACACTAACACTCCACACACCTCTAGTCCCTCTTTTTCTAATGGACACCTGTCTGGTCCTAATGGCATCTTCTCCCAGGAGCGCTGATTCCCTGGGCCTTTGCATGCTAGACTGGGACGTCAGGCTCTGAAAATGCCCGAGAAGTTTTGAGAAACAAAATTTGACTAGGAAAACAGATATTCCCCAAAAAAGTTTGAACAAACATTTTGCGAGGTAAACAATCATAAATAAATAAATATCTGAATTTTAGGTATTTCTCTTTTGCATTTTTTAAAGAAACAATCACTGTATTCCCCCTTTATGAAAATGAAAGGCAAGCAAACAGTCTAACACTGAATTCAGTTTTCTTTTCTGTAAAAAGTATTGTGCTGTCTTGCTTCTCCTTTCTAGAGAAATAAGTATGAAGAAAATAAGTTAAATTGTAGTCCAGGTGCAGTAGGACAGATGCCAAATACACCATACCACTGATCAATTACACTGAGATTGGCACTTCTGCTTGCACCTCATTGTTCTCTTTCATCCCCATCACTTGAATGGTTCGTAAATGATAAAGAGTATACGTTGTTTATAATTTAATAAAACACGTGAAAATTAACTACTTAGTTATATTTCTTCCTGAACTGATTATTCCTTCTCAAAAGTTTCAATTCACAGGTAAAATCTGTTTTCAGTGAAGACTTTCCCATTACTGAGATAGGAGACGGCAGTTACTACTGATAAGATTTTATGTAAACGAGAGGGGGAAGGAGGAGGGACGGGCTCTTCTTTTAGTTTCTCCCTTTTCTACCCCTCCCCTATACTAAAAAAATGTATTAGAAGCAACTGTCATCCCCTATCTTCATAATATACAATTTGTCTTTTTGTCTTCACTAAACAGAATATAGATTTTTTTTCCCCAGAAATGATTATTTTTAAAATTAATGATCAGTTTGATGGAGAAAGAAACAGATTTTTCTGATCAGATATATTGCAAAGTTTCTTATTATCAAGTTTACTATTGATTTAGGAAATAAAAAAGTAAAATAATGTCTAATTTTTAACAAAAATAAGTAAATAACTATAAAAATAAGTAGAACTCAGGACAAGATTTTGCATGGATCATAGGTGGCTTCCATTTTCTTAATTTATGTATGAAGTGTTTTGCCAGGAAAATGTCTTTCTGATTATTAAATTGCTAGAATACTTTCCAGCAAGGATTTTTTGCTGGTCAGCCCAAATGCTTAGAAGACAAATATCGTATGAATGTATAAGTTACTTATTTATAAACAAAAAGGTTCCACCACTTGTTCTGTGTTTTGTTTTTTGCATTATATATGTGACTAGCTGTAGTACCCGGGATAGTAACTGTCTCTCTGTCTCTCTCACAGTCTCTGTCTGTCTGTATAAGTTTCTCTGTCTGTCTCTGTATCAGTCTCTCTGTCTGTCTCTCTCTATCTCTGTGTCTGTCTCTCTATCTCTGTGTCTGTCTGTCTGTCTCTTTCTCTGTGTATGTCTGACTCTCTCTATATGTCTGTCAGTCTCTTTCCCCATCTCTCTCGTTCCAGATCTGTTTCATTCCAGGTCTGTCTCTTTCTCCATCTGTCTCTTTCCTCATCTGTCTCTTTCCTCAACTGTCTTTTTCCAGGTCTGTCTCGTTCCAGGTCTGTCTCGTTCCAGGTCTGTCTCTTTCCCCGTCTGTCTCGTTCCAGGTCTGTCTCGTTCCAGGTCTGTCTCTTTCCCCATCTGTCTTTTTCCCTGTCTGCCTCTGTCTCTTTCTCCGTCTCTTTACTTGTCTCTGTCTTTTTCCCTGTCTCTTTCCTTGTCTACGTCTCTTTCCCTGTCTGTCTCTGTCTCTCTGTCTTTCTCTTTCCCTGTCTGCCTGTCTCTTTCCCTGTCTCTGTGTCTGTCTGCCTCTGTCTGTCTCTTTAACTGTCTGTCTCTCTCTCTGTCTCTTTCCCTGTCTGTCTGTCTGTCTCTGTCTGTCTCTTTCTGTCTCTCTCTATCCATCTCTCAACCGACATCTTGTTACCTCACACATACGCTTCTTATACTAACAATTTATTTTGTTCCTATAGCAACCAATTACAGCTCCTATTAATAACCTACTAACTCGCAGCTCCATTGACTTTAATGGAGGCAGTTTTTTTCGAGAGTAACTGTAAAGTGCGGGGTTTAATTTTCCCATCAAAACATAGTCTATGATGTTCCCTGAGTCACATGGGCTGCCTGTGCAAACTATTGTGATTGTAAATGCAATGGTGCAGATTCCTTTAGCAGACATACATACAGACATACATACACACACACACACACACACACACATACACACACACACACACACACATACATACACTCAGCTTTATATATTAGAGTAGCTGTAGTACCCGGGCGTTGCCCGGGATAGTAAATGTCTCTCTGTCTCTCTCCCAGTCTCTTGTCTGTGTGTCGCTGCCTGTCTGTCTGTCTCTTTCTTTGTCTGTCTGTGTCTATGTCTCTGTCTGTCTATTTCTATCTATGTCTTTGTATCAGTCTATCTGTCTCTATCTCTGTGTCTCTGTGTCTGTCTGTCTCTCTATCTCTGTGTCTCTGTCTCTCTCTATCTATGTGTCTGTCTCTATGTCAGTGTCTGTCTGTCTCTCTCTTGCCCCATCTGTCTCTTTCCCCATCTGTCTCTTTCAAGGTCTGTCTCTTTCTAGGTCCGTCTCTTTCTAGGTCTGTCTCTTTCCCGGTCTGTCTCTTCCTCTGGCTCTCTCTTTCCCCATCTGTCTCTTTCCCCGTCTGTCTTTGTCTATCTCTCTGTCTGTCTCTTTCCAGGTCTGTCTCTTTCCAGGTCTGTCTCTTTCCCCATCCGTCTCTTTCCCCATCTGTCTCTTTCCCCATCTGTCTCTTTCCCCGTCTGTCTCTTTCCCCATCTCTCTTTCCCTGTCTGTCTCTTTCCAGGTCTGTGTCTTTCCTGGTTTGTGTCTTTCCCGGTCTGTCTCTTTCCCGGTCTGTCTCTTTCCAGGTCTGTCTCTTTCAAGGTCTGTCTCTTTCCCCATCTGTCTCTTTCCCCATCTGTCTCTTTCCCCATCTGTCTCTTTCCCTGTCTGTCTGTCTCTTTCACCGTCTGTCTTTGTCTGTTTCTTTCCTTGTCTGCCTCTTACTCTGTCTGTGTCTATGTCTGTCTGTCTCTTTCTGTCTCTCTCTATCCGTCTCCCCAGCGACATCATATTACCTCACACATAAGCTTCTTATACTAACAATGTCTTTTGTTTCTATAGCAGCCAATCACAGCTGCTATTAAAACCAATAGTTCCAGGCACCATTTACTTTAACGAAGGCATGTTTTTTGGGGACTAACTGTAAAGTGCAGAGTTAAATTTTCCTGTCAAAACAAAGTCTACGACGTTCCCTGGGTCACATGAGGTGTCTGTGCAAAATATCGTGATTGTAAATATGACGGTGCGAGTTCCTTTAGCAGACATACACACACATATATACACACATACACTCACACACATATACATACACACATATATACATACATATACACACATACATACACTCACACACACACATACACTCTCACACACACACACACATATACATATACACACACACACACACACACATACACACACACACACACACACACACATATATACACACACATATACATACACACATACATACATACATATACAGACATACATACACTCAGCTTTATATATTAGATTAATTACTGTTGGGCTGCTTGCCATTGTTTATACAGGATTATTTACAACTACAAATAATATTGTAATGTTTTTCCTGATTAGTTTTATAACAAATGATTTAAAAACTAAAACCTTGACACTTGATGTATCATGAAGGAAATGGTGACCTGATTCTTTCTGTCATTTTTTATACAGAGTTGAAAAAGGTGGAGATCATACAACAATGTTCCTTTCATAGCCTGGATTAAATCTTGAATTATTATGAGTTTAACCAAATAATTTCTTCTTCCTTTTACCATTTCCTTCTTTCCTTATAACTGATGCTGAAAGAACACATAGATGTATAATGCAATATTGTGGGGGAAAGTTATTAAGAGGGATTTTTTTACAGCACCACTCCAGTGTTTTTTTTTTATTGTGCCATTAGAGTGAGGCTTTTAATCTAAGTCTCCTGCTCCCCCGTCTCATCCTCACTTTTCTATTGCCGCTTCTTCAGATGGTCTCCGTCGATTTGTTTACCTGCCGACAGCTCTAGTGTTTCATGGAGCGCGCCAGAAGTCACAACTCTATACAAGTCTATGAGAGCCACATTCTGGCTCTCATAGACTTGTATTAAGAGGCTGTGACATAACTTCTGACTTCCGGACAATCAGATGTTACAGTCACAAGATGGCGCTGCAGAATTGGAGTGGTGACTGTAAATGATGAAGCCACCATAAGGTGAGTTTATGACCAGGGACAGGGGGCTTACATTTAAAGCAACAGTCCAGCAGGGAAAAAAGCAAAAACACTGGAGTGATGCTTTAAGTCACTTTTCTTATTGTTTTGCGTGCTGTAATCAGTATCAAAATTGATGGGTGTCACAATTGTGATAAATTTGGTGCATCTGTAAATGCTAAATTTTGGACTAAAACTATTTATCCACTTTAAACTGGACTCCTTACTGGAATAGAAATGCGACTTTTTCTAAAGGTCCAATCTTTGGCTTATGTAAATTGCTAATCCTACCCACTTTGATAGTCCTGTTTTTGGTCCATATGTCAGTTTTTAGAACCCTTGTTGCATTTGTTTTTCACTCATGAAAAAAAATCTTATTTTCTCTTACCCATTAAACAGTAAAATCCTGACAGAGCACTGACATTCGTGTGCTGTTGTTTTTTTACAGGGCCATTTAAATGCATTCTTGAGTTTGATTGGATCAATGTAGAACATTTCTTTTTTTGCACGGGGGGGAAAGGTTGAACAATCAGTCTGCATAAAGCCTGCTTTACATGTTACGATTTAGCATACGATATCGTATGCTATCGTACCCGCCCCCATTGTATGTGCGGCACATTCAATTTGTTGAACATGTCGCACATACGATTTTTTCCCGTCACACGTACTTACCCGTCCATACGACCTCGATGTGGGCGGCGAACGTACACTTCTTGGAGTGGGAGGGACGTTCTGCGTCACAGCGACGTCACGCAGCAGCCGGCCAATAGAAGCGGAGGGGCAGAGATGAGCGGGACGTAAACATCCCGCTCACCTCCTTCCTTCCGCATAGCCGGCCGGGAGCCACGGGACGCTGGCAAGATCTGTTCATCGTTACCGGGGTGTCACACACTGCGATGTGCGCTACCCCGGGTACGATGAACAACATAACGTTCAATATGTAGGAATTGAACGACGTGCATGCGATTAACGTTTTACCATTCAATCGCAATCGCATGTAGCTGTTACTGCTGCAATCTACCTTACAATGCCGGATGTGCGTCACTTACGACGTGACCCCGCCAACACATCGTAAGATATATTGTAGCGTGTAAAGCGGCCTTTATATCAGAACAGATGAAAAGGTACATATTCTGTAATGAGTCCATGATCTATCTTCCTTCCATCACACTGGACTCTCTACCGGAACTCTCCATCACAATAAAGGGCATTACACTTTCCACTGTCTCACAAGTCCACTATCAAGGTGTAAAGGCCGCTTTACACGCAACGACATCGCTAACAAGATATCGTTGGGGTCACGGAATTCGTCATGCACATCCGGCCTCGTTAGCGACGTCGTTGCGTGTGACACCTACGAGCGACCGCTAGCGATCAGAAATACTCACCAAATCGTTGATCGTTGACACGTCATTCATTTTCAAAATATCGTTGCTCGTGCTGGATGCAGGTTGTTCCTGAGGCAGCAAACATTGCTATGTGTGACACCCCGGGAACGACGAACAACACCGTACCTGCATCCTCCGGCAACTAGGTGGGAGTGACATGAATGCAGCCGCTCATCTCTGCCCCTCCGCTTCTATTGGTGGCCCGCTGATTGATGTCGCTGTGACACCGCATGAACCACCGCCTTAAAAAAGAGGTTGTTTGCCGCCAACAGCGACGTCGCTAGGAAGATAAGTCCATTTGACGTGTCCTAGCGATATTGTTCACCACGGGCAGCGATTTGCCGTGACGCACAAACGACAGGGGCGGGTGCGATCACTAGCGATGTCGCAGCGTGCAAAGTGGCCTTAACCCGTACCTTTTTCTCTGGTGTACAAACCACACATCCAAGCTTTTACCACCACCTGCTACCTACAACTTTAAATATTTTTAGAATCTGTTCATTCAAAATATTTTTAGAATCCGTTCGTTCTTCATCCCTGAATCAACTAATTAAAAAAAACTGATAGTAGATGACCTCACCATTTCCTGATTCAACTACTACAACATCCTCATTTTTGGCCTATCTAACACTCTCACATCCCCCCCCAACTGACCTCTAAATCTGCTCCTTTTTTATTCCTCCCCTCATTACTCCACTGACATCCAATTGCTCGCCGAATCCAGATTAAATTATTAATAATAACTTATAAAATTTTCCACAATTTTTCTCTCCCATGAAACTCAATATATCTGCTCATTCCTTCCCTCTCGTATTAATGGCGTTATAAAATAAAATATAAATAATAGTGAACCCCCTCCACATACATAGAATCAGAAAAAAGCACAAATACCGATATACTTTCATTTTTAGATCGTTGAGGCAAAAGTATTGTGATGATTACTGACAGTATTGTTTTGGCATACGCCTGGGTAACTAATGTCTATTGGCTACGTAAGGTCTACGTAAAATCTTCCAGATATAAATTTAAATCTTATGTTTGTATACTTCTTTCCAAATATTTTTAGTGAGAGATTTGTAGCTGAGAAAGAAAAAAACTGAGTTTGGCTATGACAATGTCTTAGTTGTTACTATAACATATTTTAAAGACTTTACAATGTGACATTACTAGAGGTGAACAAAAAATTTCGAGGGTAACTAATTTGCCTGGAATTTTACAAAACAAAATTAGGCCATCAGTTTGTTTATTTGTAGAGTGCCAGAAAGTGCTTTAAAAAAACAAAAAAACCCTCGCAGCCCATCTGGCCGTAGAACAACATCTGGTCCTCTGTTCTATCCAGTCTTTCTTTTATCCTTCTTCCAGCATGCGTCTTTGGGCTTATTCATTCTGCACCAAGTCTTCAGGCGCCAAGTAGATCAATGATGTCACATTACGGACTAGGCCTCAGCTGGCACACGTTCATGTTGTGGCGTCACTATAAAGGAAGGTGCAGGCCCCGGACGCTGCACTCTTTTGCTAAGGAGTACTCTGGGTGCTCATGGGATGTCGAGTGGGGTGCACGACACTTACTGGTATCTTCAGAGCAGTGTCCAACACCCCGCTGGTAGTCCTCTTCATAGCCAGTCAGAAACACATGCAACACCAGAGCTCACTTAGCCAACCATAAAACTCACTTTATTCTTCTTACCGTTATGACAGGCATGGCCTT
Organism: Anomaloglossus baeobatrachus; assembly: GCF_048569485.1. Lineage (NCBI taxonomy): Eukaryota > Metazoa > Chordata > Amphibia > Anura > Aromobatidae > Anomaloglossus > Anomaloglossus baeobatrachus. The sequence goes on from NC_134362.1 coordinate 64,506,114, forward strand.
CCTTTGCTTCTTTTCCCTTTGTGTGGGGTACTACTTCTCAACCCGTCTCCCTCCGCTATCTTGGATCTCATCTTCAAGCTCCGGTGTCTGTGTCTCTTTTGCCCTGACTCCGTTCACCTTCGTCCAACACTGGGCCCAGGCGGCTCTCTAGCCGGATGACTCTAAGTCCGCCGGAGTGAGCAGTAGGGTATGAACCTATCAAGGTTGCCTCAGGGTTCCCTGATTGGCCCTAGCAACCAGGTCACAGCCTTTCATACTTGAATACTAATCTAGATTGGCTTGTCTTGAGACCCTTCCATCAAACTCTGGGTAGTGTCAGCAAAATACGACCATTGCATTATCGCTGACTATCAGCAAACCTGAGAACACAGAGAACTACAGAACTGATGAAACTAAACAAAAACGTGTTCCCCGATCAGATATCAAAGGTCAAACACTCCAACTCACAGTACATGAAGATTAGAGTTAGGAGTCTTAGGACATAAATGGGAGACAAAAATGGAAGGGGGAGAGAAGGTAAAGTTATATTCAAAATTCAACTAATTATTAATTTTTTTTATTCTTTAGACACTAAAGGCCCCGTCACACGCAGCGATATCGCTAGTGAGCGTACCCACCCCCGTTGTTTGTGCATCACGGGCAAATCGCTGCCCGTGGCGCACAATATCGTTCGGAGCCGTCACACGGACTTACCTGCCTAGCGATGTCGCTGTGGCCGGGAAACCGCCTCCTTTCTAAGGGGGCAGTTCGTGCGTCGTCACAGCGGCGTCACTAAGCGGCCACCAAATTGAATTGGAGTGGCGAAGATGAGCGGCCGTAACATCCCGCCCACTTCAAGATGGAGGGGGAATATACATATTTACTAAATCAATTTTTATATAAAACAAAAAGTAGTGAAATGTGTACTACAGCAAAGATGATTTTTTTGAGAGCTAAGTCCCTTATATGAACGTGCGATGCTGTGATCTGTATATACAAAGGAGGTGCTATTATCGTCATACTGGATGAAAATAGGTGAGAACAATGGCATACCACCAATAGTGGGGCCTGTGAGTCGGTGGGCCCGATGCCAGCGCCGCCACTTGGCTCCTTGACCGGCATCGTATTTTCAACTGTATTGTAAGTCCCCTATTTGAATGTCAGTCCCCTATATGAATCTGTGTATAGTTTAATTTGCTTTTTAGAGGTGACAGACCTCCTTAAAATATTTAGGATGGTATGACTTTGTTTTAATTGCATAAAAATTAAAAGTTTGAAATTTACTAGTTGTTCTAAAATTTTTGCCAATTTCAGACATTTTCATAAAAAAAACCCCCAAGCATATCGACCTAAACCTATTAAAAAGTAAAATTATTGTGAAAAGATAATCTCAGAATCACAGGAAGTGGAAGACGCATTCCAAAGTTTTTACATTAAATTGAAAGGTCAAAACTAATATCAGTGGTAAGGGGTTTAAGGTAACCTGTCAAGTGAAACAAAAATGCTATTAATCTGCAGATACAAGGTTAATGTGCAGGTTAATAGCATTTTGAATCTGCTGGGTGCCCACACTGAGAGCCTTGTTACGAGAAGGAAATTAACTTTATTCCTTCTGGCAGCGATCGGCTTCTACTCATGGGATTGGAACCAGCAAGGGTTCAGTCAATGTATAGTGAGCGGTGGATGTGTCTAGGGAAGGGGTGATGGTGACCCCTAGGCAAACCTTCTGCTGGCCCCTGACTCCCCTGACCACCCTAGGTAGGTTCTGCAGCTATGCGCTGAGCAGGATACCTGGCCCTGGCTGACCCTGAACTGGGTTCTTGCTGGGATGAGCACTTAGTCAACCCCACTAAGCTCTGAAGAAGAAACAGGTAGCACAAACATGCAAACAGGGGGGGGGGGTGAATGAATAACTTATCTCCAAGCAGACTCAAGGAGAGAAACAGCAACAAATAACAATGTTTTTTCAGATGAATGCAAGCTGACTGCTTGCATCCAAGGCTTGAATAGGTTTTTAACTCTATCACCAGCAAACATCAAGGGGAAATGTAAATATTTAAGAACAAGGGGGAAGTGATGATGAATAGCAGCTGAGAGGTGAAGATAGGGTCCTAAAAGGAAAGGGATAAACCCTAAGAAGAGAAGATACATAGGATGCATAGGAAACCATTTACACTACAGCAGAAATAATAGAATGTCAGGGAGCAGCTTGTGTAGCCAAACACTGTGACCTTCTACAGATGAACACCACCGGACTGTCTGTCAGCTGTGACACACCCGTGACAGATGCCAGGAGAAATAAAGATCATGTCCTCCCAGCAGATCTTAGTACTGGTTCAAAACACTATTAGGCCATGTGCCAACGGGAGAAAGTAACTGCGGACTTTTCTGCACGTATTTCTGCAGGTTCACGCAGCAACTCCCCGGAATCTGCGGCTATCCATTGCTGCGGTATATCTGCGGAATTCTAAACCTGCGGAAACCGTGCGGATTTTCATTCGGAATTCCTGCGGAATTCACACCCTGTATCTCCATAGTGGAAAGGCAGGAGTTGCGCAGATAATTCTGCATGAATAATTGACATGCAGTTACGTATGGCTGCGGGAAATACGCAGCATTTTCCGCAGCCGCACATACCGCAGCATTGATACGTCACTCCCCAAATCCCATAGGATAACATGGGGAGTGTCTGTACTTGCATAAACACGCGGATTTATCTGGGAAATCCAGAAAATCCGCTGGTTTTCCACAGCAAAATCTTCAGTTACTGTCTCCTGTGGGCACATGGCCTTATGCGGGCGTCACGCGAGACGATAAATCGTGCGATAGCATAAGCGATCGCACCCGCCCCCGTCGTTTGTGCGTCACGGGCAATTAGTTGCCCGTGGTGCACAAAGTTGTTAACCCCCCGTCACACGCACTTACCTCCCGTGCGACGTCGCTGTGGGCGGCGAACATCCACTTCCTGAAGGGAGAGGGACATTCGGCGTCACAGCGACGTCACTCGGCAGCCGGCCAATAGAAGCGGAGGGGCGGAGATGAGTGGGAAGTAAACATCCCGCCCACTTCCTTCCTTCCGCATTGCCAGCGGGACGCAGGTAACCTGTGTTTGTCGTTCCCGAGGTGTCATACAGAGCAATGTGTGTGTCGTGGGCGGAGGAGGGGACGCTGCGCTCTCCCACTGCTCGGGTCCGGCTGCCGCTGCTGCTGCGGCCTGCTGCTGCTCGGTGGCTCGAGCGATGGGCCGGATCCCGGGGACTCGAGCGGCGCTCCTCGCCCGTGAGTGAAAAGGTGATTGGTTTTGGGATTGTTTATTGTCCGTGACGCCACCCACGGCTGTGGTGATTGTGTGGACACCACCGCTGCTCTGTATGGGGATCCCGGGAGCGGTGACAGGGAGCAGCAAAGTTGTTGGTTCTCCCCTCCGTGGGTAGGGGGTAGTTGTCCCGGGGCCCAGTGATGAGGTGGGTGATGAGGGATGGCGGGGCCGGTGCAGGGCTTGGTGGGGTGCAGGGACGCGGGGGCAGCGCTGTGCCTCACCGCACTGTGGTACTCACTCAGCCTGAGACGGGGACACAGTTCTCGGTAAAATACACGGCTGGAAAGACGGTTCCCACGGACGGCTGCTGTTGCTTTTCCCCAGTAGTTGACGGTGACGTCCCTTTTCCTGCACCTAAGATGATGTTGGTAGCGATGGATTCCCACCGGTAACCCGCTCCCCGGCTTGGATATGGGCCGGAGGAGCCCCTCTTTGCCCGCAGGCGCTGGCCCTGAGAAACTGGTGCCTTGGCGGTGGCGGTGTTTCTCTCTAACGGTTGGACTGTTGCATTCAATCGGGACTTGGTTGTTGGGAGACCCAGAGGTCCCCTTCACTGACGGATTTGGCAAATTCACGGCGACTCCTAGCCTTGCCGGGATCCGAAAGGCCCCTGCCAATGGTGCTGGCTTCTCTTCGTATACCGCTCCGGTACCGCCGGGCCACCACCCGTCCACGGTCCTTTCGGCAACCTCCGATCAGCCTCTCCTGCAGACAGTCACCGCCGTCTGCTAACCTTGCTGTTCTCAGTCCGGGGCACACACCCGGACCAACTTCAGGCTTTCTCAACTGTCACTTTCTCTTCCACTTTTACTCCTCTCTCTTGCTCCTCTACCACTTCACTCTTAACTCTCCCTAAACTCATCTGCCTGGTTTTCCCGCCTCCAGGGCTGTGAACTCCTCGGTGGGCGGAGCCAACCGCCTGGCCCACCCCCTGGTGTGGACATCAGCCCCTGGAGGAAGGCAACAAGGATTTTTGTGTAGCTTTGGTGTACCTATCCGGGGTGTAGGGTGTGGTGGTGTCATGACCTGTGACCCCTGGCTTGCCCAGGGCGTCACATGTGCTGCCACGGGAACGATGAACAACCGGCGCACAGAAGGAGGACCGACTGTATGAAAATGAACGACGTGTCAACAAGCAATGATAAGGTGAGTATTTTTGCTCGTTCACAGTCGTTCGGAGGTGTCACACGGTACGATATCTCGAACGATGCCAGATGTGTGTCACTATCGACGTGACCCCGACAACATATCGCCCGATATATCGTACCGTGTGACGCCTGCATAAGCCTGCCGATTAACCCCATATTTAGAGGTTAATAACGTTTTTTTCATATAACAGGTTGCCTTTAAGTTTACTTGCTTAACGAAATATCAATTCGGTGTCATGCACACAGCAAAGCCCTGAAGAGCCAAAGCACTGAACACCTACAGTATAGACCCATAGCAGTACCTGACCACCATCATAAGGATCCAAACTACACAGATTTATAATACGTTCATGTCCATAGGACCTAAATGTAGATTGATATTTGAAGTCACTGCTGCTTTTTGGGGTCAAAAAGTCAACGAAAATAAAGGTTCACTTGCTTTTTCAAAAACTTTTGAACAAAGCCGTATTACTTGAGAAGACTATCTCAATAGCTTTAACCATATTCTATTCGACACTATGGATTTGATGCCATTTTAGCAACTTTTACAAGTTGCATAGATACTGTATTTGTCACAAACCAGTGCCAACTAGAAAGATCAATATCAAATGTCTATAACCCACAGTACAGACCAAAGGTTTGGACACATCTTCTCATTTAAAGAGTTTTCTTTATTTTCATGACTCTGAAAATTGTAGAATGCCAAGAGTGTGCAAAGCAGTAAATAAAGCAAAAGGTGGCTACTTTGAAGAACCTAGAATATAAGACATATTTTCACGATTTTTTTTCATTCCACATGTGATAATTCATAGTTTTGATGCCTTCAATGTGAATCTACAATTTTCGGAGTCATGAAAATAAAGAAAACTCTTTGAATGAGAAGGTGTGTCCAAACTTTTAGTCTGTACTGTATATTTCAAAAAGAATAGAGAAGGACTGGGAATTTCAAGGGAACAAATAATGACTTTTATAGGAATGAGACATTTTAGTGCTCAAACATCTTCTAAGGTGGAGGACAGTGTGATATGTCTTTGAAAGATAAAATGTCCCTTTCACACTATGGGCGAATACATAGATCAGATGTAGTCTCTTTCTGTAGACTTCTATTTCCTAAAACAATTAAGGGTTAAAGGATATAATAGGTTAGATACTTTGAATCCTTGGGACAATGGGATGTGCCATGACTATACACAGCCTGGGACGCAGCCAAGTCGTAGGCAATATAAGCCATACTAACTTCAGATCTAAGCATTGCACTGCAAATATGGTCCCTAAAGGTCCCACAAAGCTATGGCTTTGGATATGGATATTCTGCTCATGGAGTCATATTGGTAAGTATCATTCATTATTTTAATTTCTTCCCACAGCAGTAATACTCACCTACAGAAAACAAGAGCAACGTATACATAATAGGAGAATACAGACATTTATTATATGACAGAACAAAGCGTACAAAAAGAGCACAAAGATACTTGATAACTTCATAATATTATCACAAAATTATGGTTCAAATATCCAATGATCATCAAGAATATGAGGATAATTAATAATTCATAGAATAAAAAGTAAGCATATTATTCAGTATGGAGGGCTATGTGGGGTCCATTATACTGTATGGAGGGCTATACCAGGCCCATTATTCTGTATGGAAGGCTATGTGGGTCCCATTATTCTGTATGGAGGATTATGTGGGTCCCATTATTCAGTATGGAGGGCTATGTGGGGCCCATTATTCTGTATGGAGGACTATGTGGGGCCCATTATTCTGTATGGAGGGCTATGTGGGGCCCATTATTCTGTATGGAGGACTATGTGGGGCCCATTATTCTGTATGGAGTGCTATGTGGGGCCCATTATTCTGTATGGAAGGCTATGTGGGGCCCATTATTCTGTATGGAGTGCTATGTGGGGCCCATTATTCTGTATGGAGTGCTATGTGGGGCCCATTATTCTGTATGGAGGACTATGTGGGGCCCATTATTCTGTATGGAGGGCTATGTGGGGCCCATTATTCTGTATGGAGGGCTATACCAGGCCCATTATTCTGTATGGAAGGCTATGTGGGTCCCATTATTCTGTATGGAGGACTATGTGGGGCCCATTATTCTGTATGGAGGGCTATGTGGGGCCCATTATTCTGTATGGAGGACTATGTGGGGCCCATTATTCTATATGGAGGGCTATGTGGTCCCATTATTCTGTATGGAGGACTATGTGGGGCCCATTATTCTGTATGGAGGGCTATGTGGGGCCCATTATTCTGTATGGAGGGCTATACCAGGCCCATTATTCTGTATGGAAGGCTATGTGGGTCCCATTATTCTGTATGGAGGACTATGTGGGGCCCATTATTCTGTATGGAGGGCTATGTGGGGCCCATTATTCTGTATGGAGGGCTATACCAGGCCCATTATTCTGTATGGAAGGCTATGTGGGTCCCATTATTCTGTATGGAGGACTATGTGGGGCCCATTATTCTGTATGGAGGGCTATGTGGGGCCCATTATTCTGTATGGAGGACTATGTGGGGCCCATTATTCTGTATGGAGGGCTATGTGGGGCCCATTATTCTGTATGGAGGACTATGTGGGGCCCATTATTCTATATGGAGGGCTATGTGGTCCCATTATTCTGTATGGAGGACTATGTGGGGCATATTATTCTGTATGGAGTGCTATGTGGGGCCCATTATTCTGTATGGAGTGCTATGTGGGGCCCATTATTCTGTATGGAGGGCTATGTGGGGCCCATTATTCTGTATGGAGTGCTATGTGGGGCCCATTATTCTGTATGGAGTGCTATGTGGGGCCCATTATTCTGTATGGAGGACTATGTGGGGCCCATTATTCTGTATGGAGGGCTATGTGGGGCCCATTATTCTGTATGGAGGGCTATACCAGGCCCATTATTCTGTATGGAAGGCTATGTGGGTCCCATTATTCTGTATGGAGGACTATGTGGGGCCCATTATTCTGTATGGAGTGCTATGTGGGGCCCATTATTCTGTATGGAGTGCTATGTGGGGCCCATTATTCTGTATGGAGTGCTATGTGGGGCCCATTATACTGTATGGAGTGCTATGTGGGGCCCATTATACTGTATGGAGTGCTATGTGGGGCCCATTATTCTGTATGGAGGGCTATGTGGGGCCCATTATTCTGTATGGAGGACTATGTGGGGCCCATTATTCTGTATGGAGGGCTATGTGGGGCCCATTATTCTGTATGGAGGGCTATGTGGGGCCCATTATTCTGTATGGAGGACTATGTGGGGCCCATTATTCTGCATGGAGGGCTATGTGGGGCCCATTATTCTGTATGGAGGGCTATGTGGGGCCCATTATTCTGTATGGAGGGCTATGTGGGGCCCATTATTCTGTATGGAGGGCTATGTGGGGCCCATTATTCTGTATGGAGTGTATGTGGGGCCCATTATTCTGTATGGAGGGCTATGTGGGGCCCATTATTCTGTATGGAGTGCTATGTGGGGCCCATTATTCTGTATGGAGGGCTATGTGGGACCCATTATTCTGTATGGAGTGTATGTGGGGTCCATTATTCTGTATGGAGGGCTATGTGGGGCCCATTATTCTGTATGGAGTGCTATGTGGGGCCCATTATTCTGTATGGAGGATTATGTGGGGCACATTATTCTGTATGGAGGGCTATGTGGGGCCCATTATTCTGTATGGAGGGCTATGTGGGGCCCATTATTCTGTATGGAGGGCTATGTGGGGCCATTATTCAGTATGGAGGGCTATGTGGGGCCCATTATACTGTATGGAGGGCTATGTGGGGCATATTATTCTGTATGGAGGACTATGTGGAGCCCATTATTCTGTATGGAGGGCTATGTGGGGCATATTATTCTGTATGGAGGACTATGTGGAGCCCATTATTCTGTATGGTGGACTATGTGGGGCATATTATTCTGTATGGAGGACTATGTGGGGCATATTATTCTGTATGGAGGACTATGTGGAGCCCATTATTCTGTATGGAGGGCTATGTGGGGCATATTATTCTGTATGGAGGGCTATGTGGGGCCCATTATTCTGTATGGAGGGCTATGTGGGGCCCATTATTCTGTATGGAGGACTATGTGGGGCCCATTATTCTGTATGGAGGATTATGTGGGGCCCATTATTCTGTATGGAGGGCTATGTGGGGCCCATTATTCTGTATGGAGGACTATGTGGGGCCCATTATACTGTATGGAGTGCTATGTGGGGCCCATTATACTGTATGGAGTGCTATGTGGGGCCCATTATTCTGTATGGAGGGCTATGTGGGGCCCATTATTCTGTATGGAGGGCTATGTGGGGCCCATTATTCTGTATGGAGGGCTATGTGGGGCCCATTATTCTGTATGGAGTGTATGTGGGGCCCATTATTCTGTATGGAGGGCTATGTGGGGCCCATTATTCTGTATGGAGTGCTATGTGGGGCCCATTATTCTGTATGGAGGGCTATGTGGGACCCATTATTCTGTATGGAGTGTATGTGGGGCCCATTATTCTGTATGGAGGGCTATGTGGGGCCCATTATTCTGTATGGAGTGCTATGTGGGGCCCATTATTCTGTATGGAGGATTATGTGGGGCACATTATTCTGTATGGAGGGCTATGTGGGGCCCATTATTCTGTATGGAGGGCTATGTGGGGCCCATTATTCTGTATGGAGGGCTATGTGGGGCCATTATTCAGTATGGAGGGCTATGTGGGGCCCATTATACTGTATGGAGGGCTATGTGGGGCATATTATTCTGTATGGAGGACTATGTGGAGCCCATTATTCTGTATGGAGGGCTATGTGGGGCATATTATTCTGTATGGAGGACTATGTGGAGCCCATTATTCTGTATGGTGGACTATGTGGGGCATATTATTCTGTATGGAGGACTATGTGGGGCATATTATTCTGTATGGAGGACTATGTGGAGCCCATTATTCTGTATGGAGGGCTATGTGGGGCATATTATTCTGTATGGAGGGCTATGTGGAGCCCATTATTCTGTATGGAGGGCTATGTGGGGCATATTATTCTGTATGGAGGACTATGTGGAGCCCATTATTCTGTATGGAGGGCTATGTGGGGCATATTATTCTGTATGGAGGGCTATGTGGAGCCCATTATTCTGTATGGTGGACTATGTGGGGCATATTATTCTGTATGGAGGACTATGTGGGGCATATTATTCTGTATGGAGGACTATGTGGAGCCCATTATTCTGTATGGAGGACTATGTGGGGCCCATTCTGTATGGAGGACTATGTGGGGCCCATTATTCTTTATGGAGGGCTATGTGGGGCCCATTTTACTGTATGGAGGGCTATGTGGGGCCCATTTTACTGTATGGAGGGCTATGTGGGACCCATTATTCTGTATGGAGGGCTATGTGGGACCCATTATTCTGTATGGAGGGTATGTTGGGCACATTATTCTGTATGGAGGGCTATGTGAGGCCCATTATTCTGTATGGAGGGCTATGTGGGGCCCATTATTCTGTATGGAGTGCTATGTGGGGCCCATTATTCTGTATGGAGGGCTATGTGGGGCATATTATTCTGTATGGAGGACTATGTGGGGCCCATTATTCTGTATGGAGGGCTATGTGGGGCATATTATTCTGTATGGAGGACTATGTGGAGCCCATTATTCTGTATGGAGGGCTATGTGGGGCATATTATTCTGTATGGAGGGTTATGTGGGGCCCATTATTCTGTATGGAGGGCTATGTGGGGCATATTATTCTGTATGGAGGACTATGTGGAGCCCATTATTCTGTATGGAGGGCTATGTGGGGCATATTATTCTGTATGGAGGGCTATGTGGAGCCCATTATTCTGTATGGTGGACTATGTGGGGCATATTATTCTGTATGGAGGACTATGTGGGGCATATTATTCTGTATGGAGGACTATGTGGAGCCCATTATTCTGTATGGAGGACTATGTGGGGCCCATTCTGTATGGAGGACTATGTGGGGCCCATTATTCTTTATGGAGGGCTATGTGGGGCCCATTTTACTGTATGGAGGGCTATGTGGGACCCATTATTCTGTATGGAGGGCTATGTGGGACCCATTATTCTGTATGGAGGGTATGTTGGGCACATTATTCTGTATGGAGGGCTATCTGAGGCCCATTATTCTGTATGGAGGGCTATGTGGGGCCCATTATTCTGTATGGAGTGCTATGTGGGGCCCATTATTCTGTATGGAGGGCTATGTGGGGCCCATTATTCTGTATGGAGGGCTATGTGAGGCCCATTATTCTGTATGGAGGGCTATGTGGGGCCCATTATTCTGTATGGAGGACTATGTGGGGCCCATTATTCTGTATGGAGGGCTATGTAGGGCCCATTATTCTGTATGGAGGGCTATGTGGGGCCCATTATTCTGTATGGAGGGCTATGTGGGGCCCATTATTCTGTATGGAGGGCTATGTGGGGCCCATTATTCTGTATGGAGGGCTATGTGGGGCCCATTATTCTGTATGGAGGGCTATGTAGGGCCCATTATTCTGTATCGAGGGCTATGTGGGGCCCACTATTCTGTATGGAGGGCTATGTCCCGGCAATTCTTCTATTTTTATGTTATGGAGTCATGTCCATTTACCTCAGTTATTTTCATTTTCCTTTTGCAGGTTGTTTTGTAGCCTTTATAAGTTTGGACACAAAGAGAGGCATAAATTATATTAGTATCCAATTGAGAGTTATACCTTAGCGTGGTAACTGGGCTCAAGTCAATTTAGCCATTTTTATTTGCAAAATAACTCATTTTTTCCTAAAATGTTTCATGTTTTCTGGGTAGTAAAGCATATTCACATTTCAATGTTCACTATTTACATCCTTCAGTTTTTTTCCACTCCACTTTTCTTGAGTGCAACTGTTATTTTGTATGGACATATGCTGTACATATTTTGCACTATGACCCAGATTTATACTAGCTGTTTGTTTTTTTGCCAGAATTCTGGTAGGAAACTGTTTGAAATGTCAAGAATGTCGCTCAGCAGTTGAATGATAAACCAAATTCATTAAGAGGCGCATCTTACTCCAGCACTCCCATCATTAAGACTGGTGCATAATATTTTAGGGAAAGAATGACTCTAAGCATTTGGGGTCTATATATGTTAACATTATGTAGATAATTGATACTAAGGTGCAGAACTGAAGAAAAGTTTTTGTTGGCTAAGGCCACTCGAGCCTTTAGCATCTGATGCGAGAGCATCGGATGCGTCATGCTAAAGACCCCCGGCTCCCGCTCTGTCAATATTTCGTGTGGTCACCATTATTTTCAAGCAATGCCTTAACTCACTTGGGCGTGGAGGTCATTAGAGCTTCATTGTTTGCCACTGGAATCCTTTTCCATCCTCCATGACGACATCACTGAGCTGGTGGATGTTAGAGACCTTGTGTTTCTCCACCTTCCATTTGAGGAGGCTTCACAGATGTTCAACAGGGTTTAGGTCTGGGGACATGCTTAGCCAGTCCAGTATATTTATCCTCAGTTTCTTTAGTGAGGCAGTTGTCGTCTTAGAGGTGTGTTTGGGGTCGTTAACATGCCAGAACACTGTACCGCAGTCCAGTTTCCGAAGGGAGGGGATTATGCTCTGCTTCAGTATGTCACAGTATATGTGTAATGCCTGATTGGAGCCACAGACTCAGACTGGCTGTAAGGGGAGTCTAGAAAAAAGCCGCTCACAAAGCAGGACCCCAAGAACTCTGCAACCTTTTAACCCCTATACAAGGATTTGGAATTACACAGAGCCCCAGATATCACTACCTGTGGTAGGCTGTAGTCCGTGGTCATCAGGCAGGGTCAAAAACCAGGAGATGCAAAACAGGAACCGAATCGGCAGGCAAGGGCGTAGTGAGGAGACAAAGCAGAGGTCAAATCCGGGAACTGGCAGCAAGGTACAAAACGACACGCAGGAGGGTAGTCAAAAAACAAGCAAAGGTCAGCGCACAGGAATCAACATACAAACAGCACATGAGCCAGGAGTACAGAACTATCTCTGGCAGTGGTCATGTGACAGGAGGGGGAATAAAAAGGGTGTGGTGTCTTCCCATTGGCTGCAGGTGAATGTTGGCAACTTCAGCTGGAAGACACACACGCCACCTACAGTCAGCCAGTGGTACTGCAGGTTCCAGGGAAACCCAGCCTAGTGGATGAGCGGAGCCTGTGCTCCATAGAGCCACGGGCACCGACTCCTCTCCCATCACCAGCACTATTCATGGTGGGAACATGGCGTCGTCTGGCGATCGGAGCAGAAGTCGCAGGAGCGGGCTCCGGTGGGGACGTGACAACATGTTATCATTCATGCTTCCCTCAATGAACCATAGCTCCCACAGCCAGCAGCACTTATGTAGCCCCAAACCATAAGCCTCCCACCACTATGCTTGACTGTAGGCAGGACACGCTTGTCCTTGTGCTCTTCACCTTTAGCAAACTGTTTATAGGCTTTCTTCTGCATCATCTTTAGAAGAATCTTCCTTCTGGGATTACAGACATGCAGATTTGATGCAGTGTACAGCGTGTCGTCTATGCACTGACAAGTTGACTCTGCACACCTGTAACCTCTGCAGCAAAGCTCGCAGCAATAATATGTCTATTTTGAAAAGACAACCTCTGGATCTGAAGCGGAGCATGTGCACTCAACTTTTTTGGTCGACCATGGCGAGGCTTGTTCTGAGTGGTACCTGTCTTGTTAAACCGCTGTATGGTCTTGGCCACCGTGCTGCAGCCCAGTTTCAGGGTATTTGCAATCTTCTTATAGCCTCGGCCATCCTTTTGTAGAGAAACAATTCTTTTTTTCAGATCCTCAGAGAATTCTTTGCCATGAGGATCCATGCTGAACTTCTAGTGACCAGTATGAGAGAGTGTGAGAGAGAGAACACCAAATGTAACACCCCTGCTCCCCATTATCACCTGAGACCTTGTAACACTAATGAGTCACATGACACCAGGGATGGAAAATGGCTAATTGGTTATAAATTGTCTATTTTCACTTAGGGTGTACTCACTTTTGTTGCCTTGGTTTTGACATTAATGGCTATGTGCCGAGTATAGTGGACACCAAATTTACACTGTTATACGAGCTGCACACTGACTACTGCCCATTGTATTACAGGGTCAGATCTTCAGTGTCATCCCATGAAAAGATATAATAAAATATTTACAAAAATGGGAGGGGTGTACTCACTTTTGTGATATACTGTATATATCGTATATACACATGCTCGTATTACGTTAAATCGGATTGTTTTGACAACAAAGTAACATGGCTGCACTGAAAAATGATCTGTATGTATTGTATTCCAGGAATTGTGATGCTTGATGCAATGATGCCAACCCCGGCTCCAATACGTAAGTAACCCAAACCTAAATCCAAATGCAAATGTATTTGAATATGTCTCACATGTCATTAAACAGCCCATGTACTGGATAACTAATAATCCGTGAAAATATTTCCAGTCTCATGGAGACCTGGATAAGTCACGTATATTCAATGATGGTATTACATCCAATATTTCACCGTAAGCAGTTAACAATATCCCAACCTTCCATCTGATTAAGAATAGTATCTAAAAAGTGATATTGCTATTTGTGCACTTGTCCTGAATCCTGATTTCAACGACAAAAAAAATATATACATATCCTATGTGTGGAAAATGGCATGGGATAATTGTTATCAATAAGGCATGTATTACTGTAGATGTCAATCACAAACCCAACGTAACATCTACAGCAGGGACATACATAGAAAAATGGGGTCCCATACAGTGGTATAACTAAAGTCCACTGGGCACTAAAATGTGGATCTTGGTCCTTATTTGCATGTTGGTCAGATGTGTGGGCCCCTTCAATGTTATAGTTCCTAGAAAGATACATGTTTTCACCTCTCATGTAATAATGTCTTTTGTTCTGGCCCCTTACTGTAATAATGTCCCCCATCATGAGCCCCTTCCTGTAAAATTGTCCTCAGTCCTAGTCTCTTCCTGTAATCAATTCATTCATCATAGGCCCCATCCTGGTATTTTGCCCTCGTCCCCTGTCCTTTTCTGTAATCAGGTCCCACATCATGATCCCCTTCCAGTATTAATTTCCTCCATCCTGTAAGAAATGCCCTCCAGCCTGGGGCCCTTCCTATAATAATCTGCCCATCTTAGGCTGCATCCTGTAAGAAATGTCCCCCATGGTGAGCGCCTTCTTATAATAATGTCCCCGACTTGGGTTGCATATTGAAATAAATATTTCCCATCTTGGGCCACTTCATATAATAAGGTCCCCATCCTGGGCATCTTGCTGTAATAATGTCCCCCATCCTGTGACCCTTCCTGTCACGGGGTCCTTCTCCCATATCACACAACATCAACAGAGCGTGAGATGAGTGACAATCAAAAGAACATTTATTCCAAGCAAATCAGAGAGTCCATAAAATAATCCGCCATACAGAGGGTAAAATAGTCCAGAAACATAGATATAGTCCAGTAAGTGATAAATGTCCAGGTCTCTCTGGGTAGCCGCAGCTGCTCCCAATGAGGATGAATCTTCCTGCTTCTCTTTTGAAGCTCTCAGACAGACTGAATAATCTCCCAGGAAACCAGAGAGTTTGGGTGGATTCCAGGCTCCCTCCCCCACACCTAGGGACAGAAGCACTGCAGGGGGTTATAACCATGCAGACAGGACAAATAATACATAGAATGGACAGAGCCCCACGCCTAAAATACAAACCTACACAAAATGATACACAACACACCATATTCCACCATCACACTTCCTATTATAATGTCACCACCTTTGGCCACATTCTGTAAGAAAAGTCCCTAATCCTGGGCCCCTTTCTATTATAATGTTCACTGTTCTGATGCTCTTTTCCAATACATTTTAAAAATAAACAATTCTTCTTGCCTTTCCCTGCTGCCACAACGTGCCGTGTCCTCCATAGGTAGTGGAGAGGCCAGCACCTGACTTCGGCATCCCAGCCATTGGCAGCACATACATCACTGCCATACACAGCCTGTTATGGGTTTGCTGATTTCAACTGTCAGCCTCTAATTGGCTAGCGGCTTGTATTACAGTTTAGGAACCCGATGGGTCTCGGCACCGCAAAACATTTAAGCTGAAATTATGTCCCTAATCCTGGGCCCCTTTCTCTTATAATGTTCACTGTTCTGCTGCTCTTTTCCAATACATTTTAAAAATAAACAATTCTTCTTGCCTTTCCCCGCTGCCACAATGTGCCGTGTCCTTCATAGCCAGTGGAGAGGCCAGCACCTGACTTCGGCACCCCAGCCATTGGCAGCACATAACATCACTGCCATACACAGCCTGTTATGGGTTTGCTGATATCAACTGTCAGCCTCTAATTGGCTAGCAGCTTGTATTACAGTTTAGGAACCCGATGGGTCTCCACACCGCAAAACACTTAAGCTGAATGTATGTCCTTAGACACACATTCAGCTGAAATAGGCATTAGTATCAGTAGGCAGGACTAGCAAAAGTCCTTATTGGGATGCCATTTCCCCCCAAAAATATTTGGCACAGTAAACAGAATTTACGTGCATAGGGGCAGTCAAAGAAATACATCTCACTATGCACTTGGACCAATGTTAGTCAATGAGGGAGAGCAGGCGGTCAGCTTTTTTCTCATCCAGATTCTGGATGAGAGAAATTCGCAGCATGCTGCAATTGTCTGCAACAGCCGTGTCACCCGCACCCATATAAGTCTATGGGTGCGAGGGAAACATTGGACTGTACTCGGATGACATCCAAGTGCAGTGTTATAATCACATCAGGTGACAATGGAAGAGGTAGGGAGATTAATTCCTTCCTCTCCTCTGCAGCTCCTGCCCCTTCCTCTGCAGCTGCAGGATCGGGTCACAGTCGCTTGACAGCACAGCGGGAGCCAAGGGTCATTAGCATATGGCACTTGCATCAGATGCCATACCATCATCTAAATCCAGTCTAAGATCATCTCTTCAGTCTTGCCACAAATAGTAAATTTCTCCGACAGCCCTTACGTAGTATGATGGCCTCCACAACTCCTCAACACAATGAAATGGCCCCATAGTTCCTCAACACAACATAGTGAATCCCACAGTCTCCCTTCCATTACACAAAATTATTCCCCCACAGTTCCTCTAGCACTATGATTGTCTCATTATTTGATGCTCCACACAGTGGGATGCCCCTACTATTCCTCAACTTCACCCAAAGTACTGACTGACCAAAAAATAAAAGTATTCACCTTTCTTATGAAAGAATAATGAACCTTACTATTCTCACCACTTAAACCATGCAGCGCACCATGTCTCATATATGTCCATACCAATACTGTCAATTTATACTGACCGTCACAGCTGGGGTCAGTGATTGGCTGTGGGGTCAGATATCAGAGTGTTTTTGGGTATAATAATACCAAATAATGCACCATAATGCACCAAAGAAAACAAGTGTATTTGGGAAAACAGGTGTCACACTATACAAAGGGCTAGTGAGACGTAGTGCAGCGTATTCCCCAATAGCTGGCAGCAGAGTAGTGAAGCAGAGTAACACTAAGGCAGCTGAAGTACAGCAGAAAAAATTCATCAAGCAGTTCACAGGCGAACCACCAGGGGGCAATAGAGTAGTTAAGCAGTCAGGGTCTAGTCGGGAAATCAAGTCACTGCAAAGGGAGGATAAAAATCAAGTCAGAAAACAGAACTGAGTTGGAAGCCGAGAGATCAGGTATGCAGAGGGAAACACAAACAAAAGACAGGAGTGGGAAGTCAGGGACCGGGACAGACAGACGAGCGGGGAAGGGTACAGGTCAGGGCACGGTAACAAGGAGTCAGATCAAACAGGGAATCTCACCAGAGCCAGTCACAGGCTGCAGAGCAAAACTATAACCAGCACTGGAATGCAGATTCAGAGACCATATATAGTGTCTCCTGAAACCAGAACGAGGATGATGGGAGTTAACCCCTGACATGATCAGGCCTGGGAAACTCTGGAGCGGGGAATACTGGTCCTGGATCATGACAACAGGAGCATATGGAGTGGGCATTTCCAAAACATAGCAGGATTTTAGAATTTTGGAACTGTTTGCTCCCGTCTTTACTTTGTGGACAATTACCTGCATTTTAACCACATTGTATAGTTTATTCATTTTCTATTTAGAAAAACTTTAGGATTTTACATTAGCCAGAATAATCCATTTATCACTCAGTGAAGGAGGCTGGAAATGTGCACTATGTATCTACCGTGCTTATGATATTGATTTATTATATCATTTTTTTGCGTCAATGCAGCACAATTCTCAAGTCACAGTGGACACGTTTGCAGTACATGGGGCAATTACCACTTCAAGACATTTGATGGCGACATCTACTACTTTCCCGGCACTTGCAATTACTTATTTGCTTCCCATTGCAAGAGCAACAACGAAGACTTCAACATTCAGATCCGTCCCAGTGTGGAATATGGCAACGCTGTGAAAACCCACATCACCGCGATTCTTGATGGAGTGGTGGTAGAAATCACAAATAAGTCTATTATGTTGGATGGACTCTTGTAAGTTTCTCTTTTACTACATTTACTGTTTATTGTCCCTATGAAATGGTTAATGATAACACTACTCTTGTAGGGTGACAGAGATCCCAACTGAGAGGTCTAGGGTTCGAGTTGACACATTAGGCAAAAATATCAAGATCACAGCATCCAATGATATTTCTCTGATATGGAATGAAGACGACAGTCTACTGGTAAATGAATATCTGTTTCTCTGTGCATTTCATATAGGATTTTCCACTAGAACACAGTACACAAATAAATATCAAAAAGGGTACACAAAACCATCCATTCCTCTCATAAGATCATGTTTGTCTACTCTCCTGGATTAAAAAAAGAGATATCTCTGGCCTTTATGTGCCGCCCCGGTAGATTTCAGATGTCACAGTGGTGGGTCAGAATGGCGATGTGACCGTACAGGCTGTTGTATTGGGGTGTAAAAATAATATTAGAAAGGTGGGAGAGAAAAATGATAAAATAAATAAACAAAGAGTTTGTGACATGAGTTGTGATGTTCGTCTTTGGTATGGCCGGGCACTGATGAAGGTCCCGAGGAGTTACATAGGTGGTGATGCACAGTGCCAGAGGGTTATTCCCTTGTCCCCCCAACTACGGCTGGTTCCTGGCAGAGAATAATCAGCCAAAGACAGGACAGGGAGCTTTTATCTTTTACTGAAGCACTGCAGAAAACAGCCCTGAACCTTTCATACAGAATATACTAGGATAGCGGTCTGACTTGCCCCAATGAGAGTTTAGTTTCTCTGCTATGTGGTGGTAGTGTATTCCTCCTGCCGCTACTTCCCTACCTTTGAATAGGTGTCTTAAACTCTTAGGATTTTCAAGACAAGAAAACGTTTTAATCCTTTCTAGCGAGCAGGTGACTTGAATCTTGAGGGAAAACTCACTGTTTCTTTTAGAAGTTTCCAGATTCAATCACAGTGCTTAGCTCCTGGGAAAATTTACTGCTCTTTATGAAAAGGAGAGGCAAACTGAGAGGCAGTCTCTCAGTTTGCCACTGACCTTGAAAGTACTGGTGGCCTAGGGGCTGAAACCCTGCCAATTTGTAGCTTGCCCCTCCAGAGGTTTCAACAGTTATCTCAGGACAGGACCGTCTCCATATTACACTCCGCACTTCACCTCATACTAACTTCAACTGCAGGTGTGCTGCAGGTAGTCCAGAATATTCATGAGCTCTGTATATCGGCTAGATCTGTAGTATAGAAAACACTGATTTTATTACAGTGACACATTACTGAAATCAGGGTCTCTGTCTCTACATTATGCTGGTCTCAGATAGGGTAGAAAAAAAACTGGTGGCGGATTCCCTTTAACCAAATAATGTATTATTTTATGTTTTAGCTGTCAGAGGAGCAGATATGTCCCCATGGTATGCTGCACGTACCTAAAACAGCATAGTATAAAGACAGATCTCTAAATTGTGCAGACTGTTAAATGGTTATCTGGGGTTTTGAGTTTTTTTTGGCTCTGTGGCTAAGGACCTCCTGCCAGGTAGTGGCTAACTATCTGCCATTTCTGCTCTGCACCAATGTGTTCCAACTCAGATGACACTTCTCTGGCTTGATTTGACCTCATGTCAGAAAGAGCAGCTTCTTCTCTTCTGCTCTGCTTTGTCAGTTGAGCGACACTGCCGACATCATGCTGATAGACAGTCCTCTCTTCTCCGGTTGGTCAGTGGAGAGATAGTTGTCAATCATAATGATATCGGCAGTGACACCCCATCAACAGAGCAAGGTAGAAAAGAAGGCATTGCTCTGTTAATATTACATATCAGAAGCAGAGCAGAGTAGAAGAGAAGGCATTTCTCTGTTGATATTACATATCAGAAGCAGAGCAGAGTAGAAGAAAAGGCATTGCTCTGTTGATATTACATATCAGAAGCAGAGCAGAGTGAAAGAGAAGGCATTGCGCTGTTGATATAACATATCAGAAGCAGAGCAGAGTAGAACAGAAGGTATTTCTCTGTTGATATTACATATCAGAAGCAGAGCAGAGTAGAAGAGAAGGCATTGCTCTGTTGATATTACATACCAGAAGCAGAGCAGAGTAGAAGAGAAGGCATTGCTCTGTTGATATTACATACCAGAAGCTGACCAGAGTAGAAGAGAAGGCATTGCTCTGTTGATATTACATACCAGAAGCTGACCAGAGTAGAAGAGAAGGCATTGCTCTGTTGATATTACATACCAGAAGCTGACCAGAGTAGAAGAGAAGGCATTGCTCTGTTGATATTACATACCAGAAGCTGACCAGAGTAGAAGAGAAGGCATTGCTCTGTTGATATTACATATCAGAAGCAGAGCAGAGTAGAAGAGAAGGCATTGCTCTGTTGATATTACATATCAGAAGCAGAGCAGAGTAGAAGAGAAGGCATTGCTCTGTTGATATTACATACCAGAAGCTGACCAGAGTAGAAGAGAAGGCATTGCTCTGTTGATATTACATACCAGAAGCAGAGCAGAGTAGAAGAGAAGGCATTGCTCTGTTGATATTACATACCAGAAGCAGAGCAGAGTAGAAGAGAAGGCATTGCTCTGTTGATATTACATACCAGAAGCAGAGCAGAGTAGAAGAGAAGGCATTGCTCTGTTGATATTACATACCAGAAGCAGAGCAGAGTAGAAGAGAAGGCATTGCTCTGTTGATATTACATATAAGAAGCAGAGCAGAGTAGAAGAGAAGGCATTGCTCTGTTGATATTACATATCAGAAGCAGAGCAGAGTAGAAGAGAAGGCATTGCTCTGTTGATATTACATACCAGAAGCTGACCAGAGTAGAAGAGAAGGCATTGCTCTGTTGATATTACATATCAGAAGCAGAGCAGAGTAGAAGAGAAGGCATTGCTCTGTTGATATTACATACCAGAAGCTGACCAGAGTAGAAGAGAAGGCATTGCTCTGTTGATATTACATACCAGAAGCAGAGCAGAGTAGAAGAGAAGGCATTGCTCTGTTGATATTACATACCAGAAGCAGAGCAGAGTAGAAGAGAAGGCATTGCTCTGTTGATATTACATACCAGAAGCAGAGCAGAGTAGAAGAGAAGGCATTGCTCTGTTGATATTACATACCAGAAGCAGAGCAGAGTAGAAGAGAAGGCATTGCTCTGTTGATATTACATATAAGAAGCAGAGCAGAGTAGAAGAGAAGGCATTGCTCTGTTGATATTACATATCAGAAGCAGAGCAGAGTAGAAGAGAAGGCATTGCTCTGTTGATATTACATACCAGAAGCTGACCAGAGTAGAAGAGAAGGCATTGCTCTGTTGATATTACATATCAGAAGCAGAGCAGAGTAGAAGAGAAGGCATTGCTCTGTTGATATTACATACCAGAAGCTGACCAGAGTAGAAGAGAAGGCATTGCTCTGTTGATATTACATATCAGAAGCAGAGCAGAGTAGAAGAGAAGGCATTGCTCTGTTGATATTACATATCAGAAGCAGAGCAGAGTAGAAGAGAAGGCATTGCTCTGTTGATATTACATACCAGAAGCTGACCAGAGTAGAAGAGAAGGCATTGCTCTGTTGATATTACATACCAGAAGCAGAGCAGAGTAGAAGAGAAGGCATTGCTCTGTTGATATTACATACCAGAAGCAGAGCAGAGTAGAAGAGAAGGCATTGCTCTGTTGATATTACATACCAGAAGCAGAGCAGAGTAGAAGAGAAGGCATTGCTCTGTTGATATTACATACCAGAAGCAGAGCAGAGTAGAAGAGAAGGCATTGCTCTGTTGATATTACATATAAGAAGCAGAGCAGAGTAGAAGAGAAGGCATTGCTCTGTTGATATTACATACCAGAAGCAGAGCAGAGTAGAAGAGAAGGCATTGCTCTGTTGATATTACATACCAGAAGCAGAGCAGAGTAGAAGAGAAGGCATTGCTCTGTTGATATTACATACCAGAAGCAGAGCAGAGTAGAAGAGAAGGCATTGCTCTGTTGATATTACATACCAGAAGCAGAGCAGAGTAGAAGAGAAGGCATTGCTCTGTTGATATTACATACCAGAAGCAGAGCAGAGTAGAAGAGAAGGCATTGCTCTGTTGATATTACATACCAGAAGCAGAGCAGAGTAGAAGAGAAGGCATTGCTCTGTTGATATTACATACCAGAAGCAGAGCAGAGTAGAAGAGAAGGCATTGCTCTGTTGATATTACATATAAGAAGCAGAGCAGAGTAGAAGAGAAGGCATTGCTCTATTGATATTACATATCAGAAGCTGAAGAATCACCAGAAGTGGTCCTTGACCACTCAGAGCTGGAAGATATCAGCCCAGGGCAGAACAGGCAGGTAATTAGCAACTAGTAGACTGTATTTCCTTAGATTCATATCCAAACATACTCCAAAGTTCTGGAAAACCCCTTTAATTACTGAATTACATGAGGAGGGCTGAGGAAATAACCAAGAAAATAACGTAAATAATATAATAAAATAAAGAGTAACTGACATTGATCAAACGACTGACATGAATGCTAACAATATAGACCATGGATGGAGCTAATCTACTAGAGAAAGAGCCCCTGTTGCGTAACTGCTCTTTATATTGGCACAAAGTTGACAGTACAAAGCTGAGGACTTGATCTTAGAAAGTCTAAAAATGGTTGTCTTCATTAGATGTTAAAAAAAATCCAGAAGTAATCATGTGTATTGGGGTGTAGTAGTGGGTCACTATTTGAGGCTTTTGTATTCTTTTGTAATCCTGTCCAGAATATATTTTACTAGTTTTCAGTCATAATTTGATAAAATGTATGTCCCCTAATTTTAAAGCCATAAATTGACTAGGCTTTTATCCTTTAGCTCAAACTGAACCGTGACAAATATGCGAACCAAACTTGTGGGCTGTGTGGTGATTTTAGTGGTGTTCGTGGCTTTGCTTTAGATGGTAAGTACTAAGAACCCATTTTATTGTTCAGTATTACTTTTTGCATGTACAGTTAAAATAATGTATCAACAGATGAGAATGGAGGGAGAGACATAAAAGCTCAGACTCTGATGCCAGAGCAATTTAAGTAATCCATCCTTAAAGAGGTTTTCCACTACTAATGTGATCTCCTTTCTTTTATCCTAACTCTTCATAACTAACATTTTCCTAATATACTTCTGCTATCTACTCTGCTCCTGTAAGCTTATATCTAAGAGACTTGTAAATACTTTTATTGTTGTTGTAGCTTTGATCCTTCCTACTACATACTGGAATTGGACCAGCTGAACAGGGCACATCACTGGTGGGGGCAGGGCTGCCTCTCTGCGACATGCATGCCCAGATCACACTTTACTCTCCTCTCAGCCCCCACCAATGATGTGCCCTGCTTAGTTGGTCCAATTCCAGTCTTCAGTTGGAAGAATCAAAGCTACAACAATAAAAATATTTACAAGCCTCTTAGATATAGGCTTACAGGAACAGAGTAGACACCAGACGTATATTAGGAATGTGTTAGTTAGGAACAGTTAGGCTAAAAGAAAGTTGGTCACATTAGTAGTTGAAAACCTCGTTAAGCTTTATGCACATGCAAAGCAATGTACATTCAGTCTGTATGGCCAAACACAAGGTCCATATGTTTCAATAATATGGACACATAGGCTCTGCATGCGCCACCTCTGTATTCTCCTCTAGAAACAATATAATTAGGCGATAAATTAAATTTATAAACTTCTATGTATCTCTATAAATATTTGAGGCATGTCAATGTATTTTATATTACTTTTCAGATTATTTTTTCTAACAATTGGAGACTTCTTAACTTACCACCACATTGTTCTAATTCTGACAGGAATGCAATAAATGGTAATGCAAAGTGTAGTACCAAAAAAATCCTAAATAATTCACGCTGCACATTGTTTTCTCAGGGGAACAAATCACTTCAGAACAATTTGGAAATATGCAAAAAAGGAATGGTCCAACTGAAGAATGTCTAGATGTGATCGCTTCATCTTCGAATGATTGCAAGGATAAGGTAATCTGCTTTATTCACATCACCGGGCAAATTCTCACGCCTGTGCAGATAAGTCACTGGTTCGGCGCACTTATGTTATCGATTCTGCCCGAAACAGGGCTGAGCGAAGTGCCCAGCGCAAGCTGGGAATATGGAGATTTTGCCAGCCTATGTGGATGGCGTCTGAGGTGTCATCCACATCAATCAGCACCGGAAGAGGGCTAAAGGAGGGACGGGAGGCGCACATTAGGACGTTCATCGGACCAGACAATTTACATACAGGGCGGGAGATTTTAAAAGGGTATTTTTGGGGTCTACGGGTTGGGTCAGGGAGTAATGTGCACCTTCATGGGATGCAGCACAGGTGGTGCTTAAGGTGCAAGTTTTAGTTTAGAAATTAGAAGACCAAAATCTGGTGACCGGTTTCCTTTAATTCTTTCAAAGTTGGTCCTGTCTTTTTGAATCTACGTGTGTGCCAATAGCAAAGCCAGTCATCCATTGCAACACATTGTAACACATACAATGTAAGATGATGATGTTATACAATTAAAAAACAATGTTACCGACCTGACCGCTCCATAAGATTTTAGATACTTTCACCCCTGGCCACTGCAAATCTGTTTTCAAGCCACATCCCTCCTGCTATCTCTAAGGCTACGTTCACATATCTATACGACATGTCGTAGTGCTAGCCATTTCGCGGACACCACACTGACCTGTTCCCAATATGTAGGTTAACATTATTTAAAAACGGCTCTGATCTATGAACTCGGAGCACGTCTTATTCTCATCCAATTTGCAAATTAGACTCAGCCATTAAACTCTAGGGACACGTAACAATCTCAGTTGCAAAGGTTGAGACTGGGCCCGGAGGTGTTGGGGGCCCGCCGACCTCAGTGCCTATATCAGCCCAAGAGAAGCATATAAGGTTAGACTCCCATCAAAGGGGTACGCCTTACCATGGCTGATGGGCTTTTATGAATTGGCCAATTTGTGTATTAAAAACCTTTTCATATTATAGCATTTCAGAATGCAGTTGTTTATCTTGATTATATTTAACTGTTTCTGTGAAAGGATATCCAATATTCTACCTCTCTATCCCTTTCTGTATCTCGATAACACCAGCAAGCAGGACCAAAACAAGTCATGGAAGTCCTCTGTGGCTCTGATTGAAGTATCACTGGAGCTAGTTAAAACTACTACCGCTACAACCGGTATACAGTGTGCACACCCATATCCTGTCCACCACCATTAACTTGAGAACGTCGGCAGCTATAGGCATAGAAGTGGTGTCTAGGTATAGTAAAGTAGCCATGCGCTACGCAATGAAACCTCCTATAGCGCCACCTGGTGGAAAACAACAGAGTTAGCATTTTTATCTTGAAAACGGAACGAGATAGAGAAAAAAGTGAATTGACAAATTGTAGGGCATCATCAATTCAATATGACTCGACACCTTGCATACAGAAATGCAATGATATGAAACCCATGATCCCCCCAAAACACTGAATGCTGGTCACGCATATGGCTATCATTTTATGTTGATGCTCAAAGTGTCCACCGTCAGCTGCAATGCACATCTGGACTCTGCACAGCATACTGTATCTTGCTGCACGTTGTGCAATATGGTAGGTGACACGTTTGCACAAGCATCTGTAATACGTCGTTGTAGGTCCTGCAATGTTGGTGGAGGGGTCGCATACACCTGCTGTTTGATGTGACCTCACAGAAAGAAGTCCAATGGCGTCAGGTCAGGTGAGCGTGGAGGCCACTCCACACAGCCACCATACCCAATGACTTGTAGGAACGTCTCCATAAGGTATTGCTTCACATCCGCAGCCTTGTGAGTTTTACATGTTCTAATCATAGCATTTCTGTATGCAAGGTGTCGATTCGTATTGAATTGATGATGCCCTACAACTTTGTAATTCCCTTTTTTTCTCTATCCGGTTCCGTTTTCGAGTTAAAAATGCTAACTCCGTTGTTTTCCACCAGGTGGCGCTATAGGTGGTTTCATTGCGTAGCGCATTGCTACTTTACTATACCTAGACACCACTTCTATGTCTATAACAGCCATCGTTCTCAAGTTAATGGCGGTGGACAGGATATGGGTGGACACACTGTAGATATAATTAAAGGGAATCTGTCGGCAGGACTTCATACCCCAAACTATAAGTGTATGAAGTTCTTTCAAAGACAAATCCAGTAATACCTTTATTCTATACCCTACAACACCTCCTCCTACTTGACTGGGCGAGGAATAGAGCTGGAGTGACAGAGGCTTCAGATCTATAATAACTCTTCAGACTTGTCTTTAAATGAGCTACATGCACATAAATAGTTTATGGTGAGAAGTTATGCTGACAGATTCACTTTAAAGGGGTTATTAGGACTAAAATGTCTGCAGTCACTCTATGTGACTGCAGACTTGTGAATCCACATATTGCGCACACTGTGCACCATGAGGATTCTCCAAAGTCAGAGCTGGAAATGGCAGTCAAGTATGCGATATGCACACTCCTGGCTGGAATTAGAATAGATGGGCGAGGCCTCACTTAATGGAAGTGTATTGTATCCTGGCCGGGAGTATGCACATTGCATACATGAGACCATATAACCGCTTTTAATCAACTTTGACACAGTAGAATCCCCACAGTGCACAGTGTACGCGATGTGAAGAATCACAAGTCTGCAGTCACATAGAGGAACTGCAGACTTGTCATTTTAGACTGGACAACCCCTTTAAGATGCATAATAGATTATTATGATGCTAACATGCTAAATATTATTGGTAACCCTAAATGAACTTTGCACTATTAACATATGTGTCTTTGTTGCAGGATGAAATATGTAAGAGTACTCTGACTTCTACAGCCTTCTCCGATTGTAACGCGATACTAGAACCTATGGACTATATAGATGCTTGTGTGCAGGATCTGTGTCACTGCAGCGCTGAGAACAATATGCTTTGCCTATGCAGTGTATTTGCTGAATATTCACGCCAGTGCACCCACTCTGGTGGAGTACCCGGAAATTGGAGAACCCCAGAAATGTGCCGTAAGTGTAAAGAAGCATAAAATAAATAAAAAGCAATAGAAATACATGACAAAGGCATAAAGACTTCAACCACAAATGACTCATTTACACAGATATCTTATGAATGTACTATTCTCTGATCATACTTCTTTTAGCTATTTTCCATTAGGATTTCTTTGCTTTTTGATGACCCGAATAGTGGTATTTAAAGTCAATAAAGTTTCAAGCCAGTAAATTGTATCCTGTGAAAAGACTCCTTATACGTATGGATCTGTTCACAAATTTGAGGAGTCACTGTCCCGTTTCATAGGTTTATTACATCAAACTCCACCAATTTTTAATGACTTGCCAGTTTTGGACAATCCGCTTTTTTAGAAGGATACTCTGATATTAGGTCCTTCTTCTGGAATCCACAATAAATCATGAATTCTTGCTGTAAGGATTCAGTTTTTCTACAACACCATCTTAAAGTCCAAAGAAGAGAGGAGTTGGAATCCAGCACAATTTCTTAATTCTTTATTTCATAGCTTTTTAAAAAGGGTGATACCATCACGACATAAAATACCAGACGCGTTTCGCACAATTAGACTGTTCCTAATCATAGGGTTACATAAAATCACAATGATTGTATTTATACAGTACAGACCAAAAGTTTGGACGCACCTTCTCATCTCTAGAACAACTATTAAGAAGAAACTTTGTGCAGCAGGCCTTCATGGTGAAATAGCTGCTAGGAAACCACTGCTAAGGACAGGCAACAAGCAGAAGAGACTTGTTTGGGCTAAAGAACACAAGGAATGGACATTAGACCAGTAGAAATCTGTGCTTTGGTCTGATGACTCCAAATTTGAAATCTTTGGATCCAACCACCGTGACTTTGTTGAAAATGTGAACGGATGGACTCTACATGCCTGGTTCCCACCGTGAAGCATGTGTCGCGGGCGGGGAGGACGCCACTGCGCTGCGCTCGCTAACGCTCGGGTCCGGCGCTGCTGTGGCTGCTGCTCGGTGGCTCGAGCGGTGGGCCGGATCCGGGGACTCGAGCGGCGCTCCTCGCCCGTGAGTGAAAAGGGTGGTTGGTTTGGGGGGAATTTAGTCCGTGACGCCACCCACGGGTTGTAGTGAAGATGGGCACCACCGCTGTTGGTGACGGGGATCCCGGGAGCGATGGTAGGGAGCAGCTGGGATGTTGTTTTCCCCCTCCGTGGGTAGGGGTCGGTGGTCCCGGGGCCCGGTGGTGAGACGGGGAGGCAGGGTCGGTGAGGTGCAGGGTTGCAGGGGCAGCGCGGCGCGGTGCCGGATGGCACAGGCGTACTCACTCAGCAAGAGATGCACAAAGTCCTCGGTAAACCAAACGGCTAGATGGACGGGTCCCGCAGCCGGCTGCTGTGTCTCTCCCCGGACAGGTGATGGCGGCTGTCTTTCCCTGCACCCTAGTGTACTGTCTTGACTATGATGGGTTCCCAACGGTAGTCCGCTCCCCGGTGTATGGTTGCCGGAGGAGCCCGTTTGCCCGCAGGCGCTGGCCCTTGGGTCTCTAGCCTTAGGCGGTAGCTGTTTACCCTCACGGTGTGGGCGGTTGCCTTCTAACAGGTCTTTGGCTATTAGGAAACCCATGGGGTTCCTGTCACACTCGGATTTGGCTGTTGACGGTGGCTCCAAGCCTAGCCGGGGTCCGATGGCCCTGCCTGGGTGTGCTGGCTTCACTTCGCTCCCCGGTTGGTACCGGCGGGCCGTCGCCCGTCCCCGGTCCTACGGTTCCACGTCGATCCACCAATCCTGCTGACGGCCACCACCGTCTGCCAACCTTGTTGTCAGTGCCTGGGCCACAAACCCAGACACTCTCCACTTGACTCCTCTCACTTCAACTCCACTGCTCAACTGCCACTTTTCCTGCCTCCAGGCCTGTGAACTCCTCGGTGGGCGGGGCCAACCGCTTGGCTCCGCCCCACCTGGTGTGGACATCAGACCCTGGAGGGAGGCAACAAGGGTTTTGCGTTTGGCTAATGTTACTGTCTAGTGGGGGTGGGGGTGTGTTTGTGTTATCTGTGACGACCTGGCTAGTCCAGGGCGCCACACATGGAGGAGCAGGTGTGACGGTGTGGGGGTGCTTTGCTGGTGACAATGTTGGGGATTTATTCAAAATTGAAGGCATACTAAACTAGCATGACTACCACAGCATCTTGCAGCGGCGTGCTATTCCATCCGGTTTGCGTTTAGTTGGACCATAATTTATTTTTCAACAGGATAATGACCCCAAACACACCTCCAGGCTGTGTAAGGGCTATTTGACTAAGAAGGAGAGTGATGTGGTGCTACGCCAGATGACCTGGCCTCCACAGTCACCAGACCTGAACCCAATCGAGATGGTGAGCTGTACCGCAGAGTGAAGGCAAAAGGGCCAATAAGTGCTAAGCATCTCTGGGAACTCCTTCAAGACTGTTGGAAGACTATTTCCGGTAACTACCTCTTGAAGCTCATCAAGAGAATGCCAAGAGTGTGCAAAGCAGTAATCAAAGCAAAAGGTGGCTACTTTGAAGAACCAAGAATATAAGACATATTTTTAGTTGTTTCACACTTTTTTAATATGTCATTCCAAATGTTTTAATTCATAGTTTTGATGTCTTGAATGTGAATCTACAATTTTTAGAGTCATGAAAAGAAAGAAAACTCTTTGAATGAAAAGGTGTGTCCAAACTTTTGGTCTGTACTGTATATCTAAGCAGATATAAGCTATCCTCTTATATATAAATGTAATCAGTGTGATTTTATCTTACCTATAATTAGGAACAGTCTAATTGTGCGAAACGCGTCTGATGTTTCAGATTTTAATGTGATGGAATAACCCTTTTTAAAAAGCTATGAAGGAAAGAATAAAGAAATGTTTTAATGGTGCTAGATTCCCACTCCCCTTTTCCTTGGATTTTTTTGTGTGGACACCAGCCATCTGGATCCGCACACAAACCTGATGAGTCCACTGGCCTCCATTCCATGGTATGGTCATTCTTAGAGTTGAGCAGATAATTTCTTTTTTACTATCTTAAAATGTAAGTTACCGTATTTTCTGGAGTATTAGATGACTTTTTAACTCCTGAAAATCTTCTCAAAAGTCGGGGGTCGTCTTATACACTGGGTATCATCTTATACGCCGTATAAGACGGCGGCACAAAGCATTCAACTGCAGTAAAGTGCTGATAGTAGCAGAGGCCCTGTGTATTGGACGCAATCATGGAGGAGTCTATGTGCCTGTGGTCCCCAAGAAGCACCCCTTATTGATCACAACATTACTAAAAAATGGGTACATTACTGCAGGGCACATTACTAAACAATGGGCTCATTACTACAGGGGACATTACTAAACAATGGGCACATTACTACAGGGGACATTACTAAACAATGGGCACATTACTACAGGGGACATTACCAAACAATGGGCACATTACTACAGGGGACATTACTAAACAATGGGCACATTACTACAGGGGACATTACTAAACAATGGGCACATTACTACAGGGGACATTACTAAACAATGGGCACATTACTACAGGGGACATTACTAAACAATGGGCACATTACTACAGGGGACATTACTAAACAATGGGCACATTACTACAGGGGACATTACTAAACAATGGGCACATTACTACAGGGGACATTACTAAACAATGGGCACATTACTACAGGGGACATTACCAAACAATGGGCACATTACTACAGGGGACATTACTAAACAATGGGCACATTACTACAGGGGACATTACTAAACAATGGACACATTACTACAGGGGACATTACCAAACAATGGCCATATTATTGCAGGGCACATTACTAAACAATGGGACATTACTAGAGGGTCCAAGGAAGGGGCACAATGATGGGCACATTACTAAAAGGGGGAAAAAGGATGGGCACATTACATTGTATTGGGATCTATTTTTATTTTTAAATTTACTAGTAGCTGCTGCATTTCCCACCCTAGGCTTATACTTGAGTCAATAAGGTTTCCCAGTTTTTTGTGGTAAAATAGGGGCCTCGGCTTATACTCGAGTATATACAGTATATCCCAAACGCTATATTATAACTGGAGAAGTTGGGGGTTGTCTTATACGCCGGAAAATACGATAGTAAATTAAGCAGTCAACAAAATGCACAGGGACAGTCCACATAAAGCACAGATGTAGCCGGAAGTAGCACAGTATTGGTGGCAGTTGCCCCTGTGAGTGATAGAATGATAAAATATACACTATACATAGTCATTTGTAAATTATCGTATAATTTATTTCTGATACATTGATGTCCACAATGTAATCTAACCAAAAATGATGTCTTGTTCCACATCCAGCTCAGTCATGCCCTCTATATAGCATGGAATACCAAGAATGCGGCTCTCCATGCCCCAACACATGCACCAATACAGAGAGCACCATGCTGTGTGAAGACCATTGTGTAGATGGATGCTTTTGTCCTCCAGGTGAATTTATTTTTCTCTGTCATGTAGTAAAGACCCTTTTCTCCATAGATTCAAATATATTTATACAAACTATGGTTTAATGCATACATATTGCTACGGATAACACCAGCAATCATCTCTTGGGCAGCTGTGGAAATTTAAGTTATTTACATCATATGTTGTGTCCCTGCCTTTGATGCAGGCTCACATGCTGAGCCTGCATCTCTTCCTGCACATGACGGCTATAATCAACCATCTTATGCCTCTAACAGAGTGTTGATCAGAGATCGGAGGGCGCCGATGGGTTAACAGGAGTGATGGGCGCATATTAACTATTTGTGTTCGGATTATTCATAATGAAACCCAAAGTACAATTCCGGTATTCGTCACGAATAACGAACCTAATGCAAATCAATGGGGAACCTGAGCGTTTTTCTTGCCGAGATGAATACTTGAATAGTTACTATTCGCCCATCACTAGTTATCATGACAGCCAGGGATCAGCTGATGACCCCCATGCCTGTCATTATGGTCCTCCTGTGAATAATGGTTGCTTGCTGGCGTTTATACAAGATTGTGATATATGCTGTATAGCACAAGCAATCGAATGATCAGAGCTCCAAGTCCCCTAAAGGTACTAGTAAACAAGTAAAAAAAATAATAAAAATGTTTTAAAAAATATGAAAAAAAATAAACCCTACAAAAGTTCAAATTACCCCTCCTTTTGCACCATTAAAAATAAAAAAAAAAAATAAAATAAAAATATACATATTTGGTATTGCTGAATTTGTAAATGTGTAATCTATAAAAATATTATAATTTAATCCCATTGGTAAAAAAAAAAATCAATACGCTAGAATTATGTTTTTTGTTCACCTCAACAGTGCAATAAACTACAATAAGAGGCTATCAAAAAATTACATCTTTCCAAAAATGGTATGCTAAAAACATCAGCTCAGGGGGCGCAAAAAATATATCATCACTTGGCTTCAGATCCCAAAAAATAAAAACGTTATGGGTCCCGGAAAATGGCACCAAGAGCAAATTGTTTTTTTTTTATAAACGACGAAAAAAAATTTGATTACTAAAATAATTAAAAAAATATACATATATGGTATCTATGAACTTGTACTGACTTGGAGAATCATACTGCTATGTAAAGGCCCCGTTACACGCAACGACGTATCTAACGATATATAGCCGGGGTCACGGATTCCGTGACGCACATCCGGCATTGTTAGCGACGTTGTTGCGTGTGACACGCAGGAACGACCGTTGACGATGGAAAATACTCACCAAATCATCCATCATTGACACGTCGTTCATTTTCATAAAATTGTTAATTGTAGAGGACGCAGGTTGTTCGTCGTTCACGACGCAGCATACATCGCTATGTGTCACACCTCGGGAATGAGGAACTACAGCTTACCTGCGGCCACCGGAAGTGAGGAAGGAGGGAGGTGGGCGGGATATTACAGCCGCTCATCTCCGCTCCTCAGCTTCTATTGGGCGGCCGCTTAGTGACGCCGCTGTGACGCCGCACAAACTGCCGGCTTAGAAACGAGGCGGTTCGCCGGCCACAGCGACGTCGCTAGGCAGGTAAGTATGTGTGTGACGACTCAAAACAATATTGTGCGCCACGGGCAGCGATTTGCCCGTGACGCACAATCGACGAGGTTCGCTAGTGATATCGCTGTGTGTAACACCCCCTTAAGTTTTACCATATAGTGAACATGGTAAATAAAAGAAAACCTGAAGAAAAATTGTGGAATGGCACTTTTTTTGCATCTTCACCACACTTGGAATATTTTGTTCCATTTTCCAGTATACTATATAGTTAAAGGGAACCTGTCAGGTCCCATATGCGTTCTGACCTACAAGCAGGGTGATGTGTGGCCTAGTAACTCCTTTCTACCCATCCCTGTGTTGTAATATTGTGTAAAGTGAATTAATAAAAAAAGTTTTATAACTAACATGTTCCCTATGGAAATGTGCACGGGCTCTAGTCCTCTGGGCGACGCATGCTTTCTGTGGTATAATGCCCCTGTAGGAGTGATACCATGGATTTACATGAGCGACATCACAGCCAGCTGCTTGAAATCACGCGCATGCGCGCTTGCCATTCCCACAGCCTTGTTATCTGGGTGTACGCTGGTTGGCTCTAGACGTGCTCTGCGCATGCTCAGAAGACTCATGCGCTTCCGACCATGCACCCGGACAAGCAAGCACCATAACAAGGCTGACGTCGCTCATGTAAATCCATGGTATCACGCCCACAGGGAGATGCAACACCCAGAGGACTAGAGAGGACTAGACCCTCTGATCATTTACATAGGGAACACCTAGGTTATAAAACGTTTTTTAGACGTTCATATTATACAATACTAAACCACAGGGATGGGTAGGAAGGGGTTTCTAGGCCACACATCACCCTGATTGTAGGTCAGAATGCATATGGAACCTGACAGGTTCCCTTTAAATGAATGGTGTCATTCAAAAGTACATCTCGTCCTGCAAATAAATGCTTTTATCTGGCTATATTGACTTAAATGTAAAAAAGTTATGGCTCTTGGAAGAAAGAGAGGAAAAACAAAGCGCAAAAATGGAAAATGGCCGTGGTATGAAGGGAAATTAGATGTAGTGCAGCTGGAATTTGTTGGCTGTTTTCATACACCAATTATGTAGATACTTTTGCATTTCTGTTCCAGTTTCTCAGACAAAAAATGAAGTAAACTGCAGTTGTATTGTCCCTTTTCCCAATCTTCTAAGCCTTCTATTGTATTATTCAAAATAGTTTTTTGGGACTAAAAGTTGAGAATCATTTCCCTTATGTTGTAAATGTGTCGCCCTGGGCAAGCCAGGGGACACAGATAACAACACACACGCACCCCACATTCCTGCAGGTACACCAGCTAACCCATAAATCCTTGTTGCCTTCCTCCAGAGGTTGATGATGCACACCAGGGGGTGGGCCAGGCGGTTGGCTCCGCCCACCTAGGAGCTCACAACTCTGGAGGCAGGAAGTAAACCTGGCAGATTAGCCCAGGCAGGGCTAGAGTGCAGAGGAGCTCAGGAGATTAGCCCAGGGAGGGCAAGAGTGAAGACAGAGTGAAGTCTAGCAGAGGGCTAGAGTAAACAGAGAAGTGAAAGTGGTGAAAGTAGAGAAGTGTAAAGGAGAGAAGCCAGTAAAGTGACAGAAGGAAAGAAAGCCTGAGAGCCCAGCTTTGTGTAGGGCCAGAACAGCAAGGTCAGCAGACAGCGGTGAAGATCTGCAGTGGGACTGTCTGGAGGTTGCTGGAAGGGCCGCGGAGGCTGTGTGTATCCAGGGCCTGGAGCAGTATACAAAGGGCAGTCAGTACCAGAGCAGGGGCTTTCGGATCCCAGCAAGGCTTGGAGTCGCTGTAAATTGCTAAATCCGTTAGTGAAGGGGACGTAGATCTCCCAACAAGCAAGTCCTGATTGACGGCAAAGGTCCAACCACAACGGGGAAACACCGCCACCGCCAAGGCACCAGTTTCCCAGGGCCGGCGCCTGCGGGCAAAGTGTAGAGCTCCTCCGGCCCAGATTGCAGCCGGGGAGCGGGTAACCGGAGGGAATCCACTGATACCACAAGACATTTCAAAGGTGCAGGGAAGAGACCGTCACCGCTAACTGCAGGGAACCGCAGCACCGTGAACCGTCCGAGGGACCCGTCCAACCAGCCGTTTGTTTACCGAGAACTGTGTCGTGTTTACTGGCTGAGTGAGTACCTCAGTGCCGCAAGGCACAGCGCTGCCCCTGCGCCCCTGCACCCCACTGGGCCCCGGGATCACCAACCCCTACCCACGGAGGGGCAACACAACACCTGGCTGCTCCCATCACCATCCCCGGGATCCCCATCCAAAGCAGCGGTGGTGCAATCACCACAACCGTGGGTGGCGTCACGAACTATAACCCCAACAAACACCCCCTTTTCACTCACGGGCGAGGAGTGTCGCTCGAGACACCCCGGGATCCGGCCCACAGCTCGAGCCACCAGGAGCAACTGCCGGACCCGAGCAGAAGGGGTGAGCGCGGTGTGCTGACACCCTCCTCCCCGCCCGCGACAACTTGGCGTCACGAACAGGATCTTACCGCTCTGCCGTCAGGTAGAGGTGCGCCTTGTTACCGCCGGAGGCATCCGGCAGAAAAATTTCAGAAGCCGCCATCTTTGGCGCGAAAAGTTCCCGCTCGAGCGTCTTCTCGAGCAGTAGAGGCGCGAAGGCCAAAACCCCGCCCCGAGAGAGGAGGGGCCGGGAAAGAGCTAAGGGGGACGGAAACAAGATGTCTGCGCCCGACGGAGCCGCTGGAGGAGCGGTGGTCGCAGCCGCAGCGGCACCCGCGGATGGGAATGGGCCTGCCCAGGTCCCGGCCGTACTGGCGGGAGGTGCCGCGGCCCCCGCGCTTGCTCAGGTCATGCCGTTTTCCTTGCCCTATGCGCCCGGAGCTGCCTGGCTACCGCAGTATGACGGGAAACCGGATGCCTTGCAGGCCTTCCGGAAAAAGCTTAACCCATTGCTAGAGCTGTACCCCCTGACTGATAAGCAACGTGCAGCGATAGTGCTAGGCCAGTTAACCGGTGCGGCGGAGCAGGAAGCGGAGACCTGGGCCGAGGGGGACCGGCTCTCTGTAGCCACCATCTTCGAGAAGCTACAGACTGCCTTCGAGACCCGGACTGAAGCTGAGCTGAGGATGCAGTTTTACCAGTGCCGGCAACGAGCTGGGGATAGCATTCGGGACTATGCTCTATGTCTGCAGACCGCCCTCCGCACGCTGAAGCGGGTGAACTCTATTAATGAGGCGGATAGCAACAAGATGTTGGTGGAGCAATTTGCGCAGGGGATGAGGTCCCCTGAGGATCGTAAACAACTCCGGCTGTGGGCCCTGGAACACCCTGATGTGGACTTTGCTGTGTTAAAGGAGCGGGCTATCAAAGCACTACAGCCCCCAGCTGCTGAAATTCTGGAACCCGTCCCGTGGCCCGTCGAGACAGCTCCCGTTGTGGCGGCTCCAGCCAAACCAACCTCCTTACTACCTGCAGCCTCAAGCAGCACAGTGGAAGAACTGGCAGCCCAGGTCCGTCGCCTGGACGGAGACCTTGCCAAAATCCTTGCTGCGCTACAACCTCTGACCAGATCTCAGCCCCCAGCGCAGATACAACTTGCTGACAGTCCCGAAGATGTTCCCTGGATGCAGCGGAGAAGCGCTAACAACCCGCGGAGCAGACCTCCAATCTGCTACAAGTGCCGTAAGCCGGGCCATGTTTACCGACAGTGCCCGTTAAACGAGCAACCCCTGGGGCCCCGGGCCAATCCTCAGGAGTAGAACACCGTGGCCCCCCGGACTGGCGAGACTGATATGTCGGGGCCCGCCCTATCATCCCTGTGGCTGTGGACGGCATACCCGTGATGGCTCTCTTGGACACTGGATCACAGGTAACTACCATACCGTACACATTGTACCAGCAATATTGGGCCACAGACGAGCTGGCGCCTCCAGACAATAGTATAAATTTGATTGCCGCTAATGGACTTCCATTGACCCAGGTGGGGTATAAAGAGGTGGCTATGACAGTGGGGCAAGCTGAACTGCAACACCAGGGTATGATTGTGATCATGAATGAGCCTAGTGATCATAACCCGAAAATAGTGTTGGGAACCAATGTGATGGAACACTGCATGGCTGATGTGTTGAACCTTTTGCAGCAGCTAGCCGCCACGGCGGCGGGGAGCCGGCAGAGGGCGGTGCAGCGTGAGATCCGCGCCCTAATGTACCGCCAGCATGTAAGCTCAACCGGAGGGGAGATTGGTGGAGTGCGAGTGATGGATGTTGCTCCATTGACTGTGTCCCCTAGGAGTGAGATGATGATCTGGTGTAGGGCAGCGGTAGGGCCTCAGGGGCGTGACTACCCTGCGATGATGGAGCCCATGCCTTCCGAGCACTGGCCCACTGTAGTGGCCGCCCGAGGGGTGGTAGATGTGAAGAAAGGGAGAGTGCCTGTGAGAGTGTTAAACTGTGGAGAGGAGGAAGTCAGGCTTCCCCGGTATGCCACCATTGCCAAACTGCTCACCCTGGACCCTCACACTATCCAGGAAGCCCGTCCATCCACACTCCCACCTACCACCAGCACTTCCCCATCCCAGGGGGACACCAAGGAGTGGCACCAACAGCTACATGTGGGCACTGATGATACCCCTACACATCACAGGGCACCACAAACGTTAAGTGGCTTGTAAATATGTTGGGTACCGTTACCGTTTCCGCAATGCCGCCTCCGGAGAGGCAGGTTGGAGGGAGGGCCCTGAGCAGAGCAGGCCAGGGCCCAGCCACCAAAGGGACCGGTGGCTACCCTCTGGAGGGAAGGACAGATCCCGCTCGGGTGACTTGTGCTGGACTGTGGGTCAAGGGGTGCTGCCTGGGTTTTAGGGGCAGCATCAGGGCCAGGTTGCTTGGGTGGGAGAGAGCGGAAACCGTGACCGTACACCGTTGAAACGTTTAAGTAAATGTGCCTCCCGTTTTGGGAAGAGTTTTTGATTAAAAATGTATATTATTTACCGTTGATAATGTTATACCGTTTTACCTTTTCAGAAAAACAAAAAGGAAAATAAAACCGGTGTTGGACGGGCAGCCCGAGGACGGTCTGCGTTTTGCTAAGGGGGAATGTGTCGCCCTGGGCAAGCCAGGGGACACAGATAACAACACACACGCACCCCACATTCCCTGCAGGTACACCAGCTAACCCATAAATCCTTGTTGCCTTCCTCCAGAGGTTGATGATGCACACCAGGGGGTGGGCCAGGCGGTTGGCTCCGCCCACCTAGGAGCTCACAACTCTGGAGGCAGGAAGTAAACCTGGCAGATTAGCCCAGGCAGGGCTAGAGTGCAGAGGAGCTCAGGAGATTAGCCCAGGGAGGGCAAGAGTGAAGACAGAGTGAAGTCTAGCAGAGGGCTAGAGTAAACAGAGAAGTGAAAGTGGTGAAAGTAGAGAAGTGTAAAGGAGAGAAGCCAGTAAAGTGACAGAAGGAAAGAAAGCCTGAGAGCCCAGCTTTGTGTAGGGCCAGAACAGCAAGGTCAGCAGACAGCGGTGAAGATCTGCAGTGGGACTGTCTGGAGGTTGCTGGAAGGGCCGCGGAGGCTGTGTGTATCCAGGGCCTGGAGCAGTATACAAAGGGCAGTCAGTACCAGAGCAGGGGCTTTCGGATCCCAGCAAGGCTTGGAGTCGCTGTAAATTGCTAAATCCGTTAGTGAAGGGGACGTAGATCTCCCAACAAGCAAGTCCTGATTGACGGCAAAGGTCCAACCACAACGGGGAAACACCGCCACCGCCAAGGCACCAGTTTCCCAGGGCCGGCGCCTGCGGGCAAAGTGTAGAGCTCCTCCGGCCCAGATTGCAGCCGGGGAGCGGGTAACCGGAGGGAATCCACCGATACCACAAGACATTTCAAAGGTGCAGGGAAGAGACCGTCACCGCTAACTGCAGGGAACCGCAGCACCGTGAACCGTCCGAGGGACCCGTCCAACCAGCCGTTTGTTTACCGAGAACTGTGTTGTGTTTACTGGCTGAGTGAGTACCTCAGTGCCGCAAGGCACAGCGCTGCCCCTGCGCCCCTGCACCCCACTGGGCCCCGGGATCACCAACCCCTACCCACGGAGGGGCAACACAACACCTGGCTGCTCCCATCACCATCCCCGGGATCCCCATCCAAAGCAGCGGTGGTGCAATCACCACAACCGTGGGTGGCGTCACGAACTATAACCCCAACAAACACCCCCTTTTCACTCACGGGCGAGGAGTGTCGCTCGAGACACCCCGGGATCCGGCCCACAGCTCGAGCCACCAGGAGCAACTGCCGGACCCGAGCAGAAGGGGTGAGCGCGGTGTGCTGACACCCTCCTCCCCGCCTGCGACATAAAGGTAATCTGTTAGCAGGTATTTGCTACCACAGCTGCTTTATGTAGGCAAAACCTCTGAATCCAGTGATGTATCACTTAGCTTACTGGGTGCAATAATTGTGCCACAATGAGAGTTTATAGATTTAACAATGCAGCAGAGCTGAAAAGCTGCCTCCGCCCACATAAGGCTTTCTATGTACAAAGTCTATAGACAGAGAGTTGCTAATCAGAGAGTAAGGGGGTGATGTTAGACTAGTGTAGTCAGGGCAATGATAATCGCAGGTGAGAAAACCTTCATTATAAGTAAACAACAGCACTGCAGGGTAATAAATGACACATCATTGAACTCTGTGTCAGTCTCAATCTCTAGATTACATAGCAAAAACCTGCTGACAGATTCCCTTTAAAGCGCGTATTTAAAAAAGCAAGTTATTCCCTATCCATAGGACAAGGAATAACGTACTGATAGCTGGAGAGCAAACCACTCCGGTCACCAGCAAATCTGCAATCTCGAGAACAAAGCTCTTGGGTTCCATCTGTAAAGACGCAGAAGTGCTGACCCTCGGCTTCTGCTCTCTTCATTGTCAATATATCAGCCAAATATTGCTCTCAGCTATTCTGGCAGTCCCAAAAACAATGAATGGGGCTGCAGTCGAGTATGCATACCTCCCATTAACTGAAGACAGGGCTGAGGA
Source organism: Anomaloglossus baeobatrachus (assembly GCF_048569485.1). NCBI lineage: Eukaryota > Metazoa > Chordata > Amphibia > Anura > Aromobatidae > Anomaloglossus > Anomaloglossus baeobatrachus. The sequence goes on from NC_134362.1 coordinate 64,546,162, forward strand.
GCCCCATTCACAGAGTTCTTGACCCAATCTCAGGATTCTAGTGGTCCCAGAAGTCAGACCTTCAGTAATTAGCAAGTTATCAACTGTCATATGAATAGGGCGCACATTCTTTTTTGTGATTAACCCTTTAAATGTAAAACTTTCACACTTTCCTATTATTAAAAAGTTTCTTTTTTTCTTAGGAACCATATTTGATGATCTAAATTACAATGGCTGTATACGCCAAGAAGAATGTTCCTGTGTCTATAACAGTGAGACCTACACTCCAGGATCTTCTTTCAATACTCCCTGCAGAGAATGGTAAAGGCAATCACTGCATGTATGACTGGGAATATATAAAAATTCCGACCTTAATAGACAGTGAGTGTGCCAAAGGGATTTAGCTTTTTTGACTTGCCCATAATGGAAGTCTAAAATGATTAAGTTACCAGTGGTAATGAGTGAGCATGCTTGCCACTGCTCGATAATCGATCGAGTATCGTGGGTGCTTTAGTGTCATGCTTAAGTTCCCACCCCGCATGTTTTGCGGCTGTTAGACAGCTAATCAAGATGTGGGTGTCGCGGGCGGAGGAGGGGACGCTGCGCTCTCCCACTGCTTGGGTCCGGCCGCTGCTGCTGCGGCTGCTGCTCGGTGGTGGCTCGAGCGGTGGGCCGGATCCCGGGGACTCGAGCGGCGTTCCTCGCCCGTGAGTGAAAAGGGTGGGGCTTGATTGTGGGGATTGGATATTGTCCGTGATGCCACCCACAGTTGTGGTGAGATTGGTGACACCACCGCTGCTCTGGATGGGGATCCCGGGAGCGATGACAGGGAGCAGCCTGGATGTTAGTTCTCCCCTCCGTGGGTAGGGGGATTGGTTGTCCCGGGGCCCGGTGATGGGGTAGGGATGGATTGTAGGCGGGTTACGGGGCCCGGTGAGGTGCAGGGTCGCGGGAGCAGCACTGTGCCGCACGGCACGGTGGTACTCACTCAGCCAATGTTGTACACAGAGTCTCCGGTAAAACAAACGGCTGGATGGACGGGTCCCACAGAAGTCTGCGGTGTTTCTTCTCCCGGCAGGTTGATGGTGACTGCCTTTCCCTGCACCTGTGTAGTGTAACGGTTCCAATGGGTTCCCACCGGTAACCCGCTCCCCAGCTTGGATGGGTGCCGAAGGAGCCCCTTTTGCCTGCAGGCTCTGGCCCTGGGAACTTTAGCCTTGGCGGTGACTGTGTTTCCCTCTCTCGGTTGGACGGTTGCCTTCTGTCGGGACTTGGCTGCTGGGAAACCCAGGAGGTTCCCTTCACTAACGGATTTGGCAAATTCACGGCAACTGCTAGCCTTGCCGGGGTCCGTAAGCCCCTGCCGGATGGTGCTGGCTTCTCTTTGCATACCGGTCCAGTACCGCCTGGCCACCGCCCATCCACGGTCCTTACGGCTAGCTCCAATAGGCCTCTCCTGCAGACGGTCACCACCATCTGCCAACCTTGCTGTTCTGTCCGGGCCACACACCAGGACCAACTTCTGTCTGCTCCTCTACCACTTTCCTTCCTCTCACTTTCACTTCCAAAACTGAAACTCTCTGCTCTCTTTTCCCGCCTCCAGGACTGTGAACTCCTTGGTGGGCGGGACCAACCGCCTGGCCCACCCCCTGGTGTGAACATCAGCCCCTGGAAGAAGGCAACAAGGGTTTTTGTCTGACTTCGGTGTGCCTGACCGGGAGTGTGGGGTGTGTTGGTGTTGTGCTGTGACGACCTGGCTTGTCCAGGGCGCCACATGGGGATTGCCTGCCATACAGGATAATGCCATAGTCATGTTGGCTACTGGCATTCCTGTGATTGGCTGGCCACATTGCATCATCAGGTCTTATATAAGACCCAGGGCGCGATGCTCTGCACTCTCCCCTCTGGAAGTGTGCCACCCCTGCAGCGGTCGAACCGCTCGGATCCGGGGGTGATTACTCGTAGCTTGAGGGCCTCCGGACCCGGGGGCTAGGGGCCACACTCAAATGAAGAAGGGGCTATTTACAGGGGAGATATAGTTCGTGACACCACCCATGGTGTGCGGTAACGGAGAGTACCGCCACTGCCGATGGGAGTACCAGGGTTGATGGAATGGGGCAGCTAGATGACGTTTTCTCTCCACGGGTAGGGAAGGCCCCGGGACTCTGGATAGTGGGGTGCAGGGAAGTGCAGGGCTGCTGGAAGCAGGGAATGACCATGTACTCACTCAGGTCAGTAATCGTGGTTCTGGATGATGTTTTTTAAAGTCATATCACACACACATGCTGCAGGTGAACCAAAGGTCCCAGTGCACCACTGCCGCTTGGGAAGGAGAGCACGTCCAGGTGTCCGCTCCCAATAGTATTGCTTTTGCTGTGTCCCAATTTAGTCCGACCTCTCGGGAACTTCGACTCCTCAGCCCCTCACACTATGAGGGCCACTACTTCACTTCTCCTGGGGGCTCCAACCCCCGGTTCCCTCTCCCTTTGAGAGTTTCTACTTCACTTCCTCTCACATTGCTCCACTGGAGCCACTGACTTGTCACCTCCCACCAGTCTGCTTAACCCTTCGGTGAGCGGCCCTTTCCTCTCTAGACCTACCCACTGGCTTGTCTGTCCTGTACTGCTGTGAGTGTGGATTGGGATTTGCATGCAGTTGGTAGCAATACCACTGGGTTGGAACTTGGAACCAAGGAGGGTGGGCTCTGCACTATAAGGACAGGAGTGCAGTTCCCTGTAACACTCTGACTAGTGCAGGGGCGTCACAGAAGCAGTTCAGGAATAGTTGATCTAGAAGGGAGAGCTTAGATTAGAGCAGCCAGTGTTTAACTGCTATTGCAGTACATTACATATTGTAAACCTGCATCCTTTAGTGCCTTTTTTGTGGCACTAAAGGGTGTTTTTAGCCATGTTTAACCTAATAAATTAATAAATAATTTAAAAAACACGACGTGGGGTCCTGTTACGAGGGGGACCCGGGGAAGCGTGCCAAGATGGGAAATGGACTGCTTCCGCCGGTCAAGGTCCACTGTGCGGTGTAAGGGACCGCCGCTATGGTGGGTGAAGAGTGAGCGGGTTGCTGCTAGCGATCGTCTGGAATGTCACAGACGATCTATGTACACCGATCTGCCCTAACCCGTGAGGGTTGTATGGCACAGATCTCACGGCTCGGTGTACCTGTTGCACGGGGAAGCACAGAGGTGCCCACGCACGTGTGCCAGTGGAAGTCACGAGAATATGGCACGAGGGTAGCACAGAGGTGCCCACGCACGTGTGCTTTCAATAACCAGGTGAGTCCAATGGAGACTTGAGGAGCTCACCTGGGACAGGAACACGGCCTGTTGACGGGGGTACTGCCGGAGCAGCAAGGCAGGAACACGGCCTGCAAACGAGGTACTGCCGGAGCAGCAAGGGCCAAGCCCACAAGAGACAGTAATGCCTGAGCAGTGGCGTGGCAGCACGCTGCCAGACATCCAAACATAGAAGGACGGTCGCGCGCCGCCATGATGGCAGGGGGAGCTTTTAAGGAGGTGCAGCTCCACCCGAGGGCGGGCGCGAGGCGGAGATGACGGACTTGACCCAATCAGGGTCCACGACGTCCCAGCCTGGCCAGTCAGGATTCACCACGTCACCAGCCTTGTCATCAAGCCGTGTGACGTCAGTGAGCGAATCAGGACCCACCACGCATTGCACATGCTCACCCTCCTGCCTCTGGGAAATAGAGGCGGGATCCTCGGTCTCACAATGTGCAGAGATAACGGGAATCTCACTGCTTCCCTGAGCAGTAAACCTCTGCACATTTTGCAGCCTCGCAGACCTTCGGGGCCGCTGAGCAGGAGAGTCTGCGGCAGGCCAGGAATGGGAGACCGCTTCACTCCTTGTAACAGGAGAACCACTAGGTGTCACCCTTCTGCTGCCTCTCTGAGAAGGTATCTCCTGCACACTGCGCAGTCTGGCAGACCTTCGGCGCTGCTGAGCAGGAGTGCTCGTGGCAGGCAAGGAATGGGAGACTGCCTCAGTCCTTGCCTCAGGAGAGCCACGAGATGTAACATTACCCCCCCCGTCTAGGCCCCCCCCCCTGTCCGTCCCCTGTCCGAAGGCCGCTATCAAACCCGGGGCGCGGATATGATCCTCCAACTCCCAGGATCTATGCTCCGGACCACGGCCGGCCCACTCCACGAGGTAGTACCTCTTGCCCTGTATGACTTTTGTCTCCACAAGTTTTGCCACCTCAGGGTCGTCGGACGGGGAGTCGGTTTCAGCCGACAGGGACCCCGAGAATTTATTAAGTCGTACGGGTTTCAGGAGGGACACGTGAAAGGTGTTGGCTATAGCCCAGCGTGGAGGGAGCTGGAGTCGATATGCCACTGGGTTTACCTGCTGTAGTACTTTAAACGGACCCAGATACCTAGGGGCGAATTTGGCTGCCTGTACCCGTAGGTTAACATTCTTAGAGGACAGCCATACTAGGTCACCAGGGGCGAAGGATGGTGTAGGGCGGCGGCGAACATCAGCCGTTGTCACCATCCGGTCTTTGGCCCTTTTAAGAGCCTCTTGGGTGTCATCCCAGATCTCCCGGGCCTTGGTCGCCCAATCCTCCACTCTAGTATCGGGTGACGTAATGGGCATCGGAACCGGGATTCTGGGATGTTGTCCGTTATTGAGTAGGAACGGAGTCTGGCCAGAGGATTCATGGACCGAATTGTTAATGGCAAATTCGGCCCAAGGAAGGAGGTTAGCCCAGTTGTCGTGGTGCGCGGATATAAAATGGCGGAGGTAAGTTACCAAGGTCTGATTAGTCCTCTCCACTAGTCCATTGGTCTCGGGATGGTATGCGGAGGAGATGTTCAGCTCTATCTGCAGGAGCTTACAGAGCTCTCTCCAGAAGCGAGACTCGAACTGGGGACCCCGGTCGCTCACCACTTTGTCAGGCATGCCATGCAACCTAAATACATGCCGAATGAACAAGGTGGCGAGAGCACGTGACGTCGGGAGTCGTGGGAGAGGCACCAAGTGGACCATTTTAGAGAAGTGGTCCGTGATGACCCATACGACCCTGTGCCCTGCTGACTTGGGCAGATCTCCCAGGAAGTCCATCCCTACTACTTCCCAGGGACGATCCGGCACTGGCAGTGGGTGAAGAAGACCTGCCGGTCTCTGCCGGGACGGCTTATTCCGAGCACACGACATACAGGCTCCCACATATTCCTGTATGTCCTGGGGTAGTCTCGGCCACCAATAATGCCTGGTCACCAGGTCTCTGGTCCTTTTGACCCCGAAGTGACCCCCAACCTTGGAGGCATGGGCCCACGATAGCACCTCGTTCCGTAGTTCAGGGGGAACGAGGGTTTTGCCAGGTGGCACCTGGTCCAAAGAAGTGGGAGTGACCATCCTCAAGCTGTCCGGGGGTAGTATAAGACGAGGCTCCTCCTCGTCCTCCTCCAACACAACCATGCAACGTGACAAGGCATCGGCCCGTACGTTCTTCTCACCGGCCAGGTGGCGGATAATAAAGCGGAACCGGGAGAAGAATAAAGACCAACGGGCCTGCCTTGGGTTCAGGCGTTGTGCTGTCTGGAGGTATGTGAGGTTTTTGTGGTCAGAAAAAACCTCAAATGGATGCTTCACACCCTCCAGGAGATGCCGCCATTCCTGGAATGCTAGTTTCATCGCCAGTAACTCCCTATCCCCTATGGAGTAGTTCCTCTCGGCCGGAGAAAAGGTCTTGGAGAAAAAGAAACACGGATGTTTCCTTCCTCGTTCGTTTTTCTGGTACAGGACTGCACCTGCACCGACCGAAGAGGCGTCTACCTCCAGTAGGAAGGGTTTGGAGATGTCTGGACGATGAAGGATGGGAGCTCTGGAGAAGTGAGTTTTGAGAGTGTGAAATGCCTCTACCGTTTCCCGTGTCCATGCTTTGGGATTAGCGCCCTTGCGGGTAAGGGCAATGATGGGTGCTGCCACCGTCGAGAAGTTGGGAATGAACTGGCGATAATAATTGATAAACCCCAAGAATCGCTGGATCGCCTTCAGCGAGCGGGGCTCAGGCCAGTTCATCACTGTCTCCAACTTCCCCGGATCCATTGCTAACCCCTGACTGGACACTATGTACCCCAGGAACGGCAAGGATTCCTGTTCAAAAACGCACTTTTCCAGCTTAGCATATAACGAATGGGTGCGGAGCCTCTTAAGTACTCGGATGACATCCCTCCGATGGGTGGTAAGATCGGGGGAGAAGATAAGAATGTCATCCAGGTATGCAACCACGGAAAGATACAAATCCCGGAAAATGTCATTCACAAAGTCTTGAAATACGGCGGGGGCATTGCAGAGTCCGAAGGGCATTACTAGATACTCGTAGTGACCGTCCCTGGTGTTAAAGGCGGTCTTCCACTCATCGCCCTTTCGGATTCGCACTAGATTATACGCCCCGCGTAGATCCAGCTTTGTGAAGACCTTTGCCCCGCGGAATCGATCAAATAGCTCAGTAATGAGGGGCAAAGGGTATTTGTTCTTGATTGTGATTGCATTTAATCCCCTGTAATCGATACAGGGGCGCAGATCCCCTTCCTTCTTCTGCACAAAAAAGAACCCTGCACCAGCCGGTGAAATAGACTTGCGAATGAACCCCTTCGCCAGGCTGTCCTGAATATATTTGGACATAGCCTCCGTCTCTGGAGCAGAGAGTGGATACACTCTGCCCCTAGGGGGCTCGGAGCCTGGCTTCAGGTCTATTCGGCAATCATATGGCCGGTGGGGAGGAAGAGTATCTGCGGCCCTTTTGGAAAAGACATCCCTGTAGGCCTCATAAGGTGTCGGTAAACCCGGCCCCTCAGTATTCCCTGAGGACCCAACCGACCTAATGGTAGCGGGTGGTTCGGTAGTCACGAGGTGCTCTCTACAGGATCCTGCCCAGGATGAGATCTCCCCTGTTGCCCAGTTGAATATAGGAGCATGCTGTCTCAACCAGGGAAGGCCCAGTAGGATCTCATCCGTCCCCCCTGGAAGCACCAGGAAGGACACCTGCTCATGGTGTCCCGGTGGTACATCCATCCTGAGAGGGATGGTGATCTGGGTGATAGGATCGAGTAGTATGGACCCGTCGACTACCCGAACCCTGAGTGGTTTGGGCAACAGAACCAGGGGAACTGAGTATCGGGTTGCCAGGGAGGTCGAGATGAAATTGCCTTCAGCGCCTGAGTCCAAGCAAGCCAGGGCAGAGAAGAGAGTAGTGCCAAACTGCAACTGGGCGCTGATAGTCAACCTAGAGGGAGAAGTAGCGTCTAGAGTCCCCCCTCTGATAGAAACTAGACGCTGTCTTTTCCCGACGGTTTGGGACATAGGGTAGCTATGTGTCCCCTCTGCCCACAGGAAAAGCAGATGACACAAGACCGAGAACCTGGGGCAGAGGAGACCACCTTGGACACCTCCATTGACTCCACGGAGTCGCCTACAGGACTGGCTGGGGGACCTGTCTGATGGAAGACGGGAGTCAGACGCTTTTTAGGCCGAGAAGACGTGGGTGCTGAAGAGACCTCGAGCCTTCGCTCCGCCTGGCGGATGTCTATGCGAGAGGCAACCTGAATCAAGGACTCTAAAGTGGCAGGCACCTCACGTGTGGCCAGTGCGTCTTTGACAAACCCTGCCAGGCCCTCCCAAAACACAGGGACAAGGACCTTATCCGGCCAGTCCAGCTCTGCGGCCAGTGTCCTAAAGTGTACAGCAAAGTCCCCGACTGAAGCAGACCTTTGCCGAAGTCGTAGGAGGCGCAGCGCGGAATCGTGGGTGACTTGAGGCCCGAGGAACACCATTCTCATGGCCCCAAGATAAGCTGCTAAGTTATTCACCACACGATCTCCGCGCTCCCACAACGGCGTGGACCACTTCAGCGCTCTCCCTGTGAGCAGGGACTGGACGAAGGCTACCTTCGCCTTCTCGGTAGCGTAAAGAGTCGCGGACAGCTCTAAGTAGGTGGTAACCTGGTTTATAAACCCACGGCACTCAGAGCTGTTGCCGCTAAAGCGCTCTGGAAGCGCAAGGCGAGGAGACCTTCCGCCCAATAGCACAGCCTGGGTAGCCGCCTGGGTGGCGACTGTCATCAGAGTAGTCTTATCGGAGGAAGACTGCTCCACTGCTGCCAATCGTGACTCCAACTGCTGCACATAATGCAGCAACTGCTGCTGCTCTTCAGCCATAGCCAGACCTTTGGCGCGACCGTAATGTTACGAGGGGGACCCGGGGAAGCGTGCCAAGATGGGAAATGGACTGCTTCCGCCGGTCAAGGTCCACTGTGCGGTGTAAGGGACCGCCGCTATGGTGGGTGAAGAGTGAGCGGGTTGCTGCTAGCGATCGTCTGGAATGTCACAGACGATCTATGTACACCGATCTGCCCTAACCCGTGAGGGTTGTATGGCACAGATCTCACGGCTCGGTGTACCTGTTGCACGGGGAAGCACAGAGGTGCCCACGCACGTGTGCCAGTGGAAGTCACGAGAATATGGCACGAGGGTAGCACAGAGGTGCCCACGCACGTGTGCTTCAATAACCAGGTGAGTCCAATGGAGACTTGAGGAGCTCACCTGGGACAGGAACACGGCCTGTTGACGGGGGTACTGCCGGAGCAGCAAGGCAGGAACACGGCCTGCAAACGAGGTACTGCCGGAGCAGCAAGGGCCAAGCCCACAAGAGACAGTAATGCCTGAGCAGTGGCGTGGCGTGGCAGCACGCTGCCAGACATCCAAACATAGAAGGACGGTCGCGCGCCGCCATGATGGCAGGGGGAGCTTTTAAGGAGGTGCAGCTCCACCCGAGGGCGGGCGCGAGGCGGAGATGACGGACTTGACCCAATCAGGGTCCACGACGTCCCAGCCTGGCCAGTCAGGATTCACCACGTCACCAGCCTTGTCATCAAGCCGTGTGACGTCAGTGAGCGAATCAGGACCCACCACGCATTGCACATGCTCACCCTCCTGCCTCTGGGAAATAGAGGCGGGATCCTCGGTCTCACAATGTGCAGAGATAACGGGAATCTCACTGCTTCCCTGAGCAGTAAACCTCTGCACATTGCGCAGTCTCGCAGACCTTCGGGGCCGCTGAGCAGGAGAGTCTGCGGCAGGCCAGGAATGGGAGACTGCTTCACTCCTTGTAACAGGAGAACCACTAGGTGTCACCCTTCTGCTGCCTCTCTGAGAAGGTATCTCCTGCACACTGCGCAGTCTGGCAGACCTTCGGCGCTGCTGAGCAGGAGTGCTCGTGGCAGGCAAGGAATGGGAGACTGCCTCAGTCCTTGCCTCAGGAGAGCCACGAGATGTAACAGGGTCCCCTCGATTTTTGATAACCAGTCAAGGTAAAGCACACAACTGTGGGCTGATATTATCAGGCTGTGAAGATCCATTGGGTTTTTTGAGCCTCCCAGCCTAAAAATAGCAGCATGCAGCTGCCCCAGAAGTGACGGATCACATTAGATGTGCCAATTCTTGTATTTTGCCTGTCTCTTCCCAATTGCCCTGAAGCAGTGGTAATGAGGGTAATATCTTTGGGCGTCGATGGCAACTGTGAATTGACAGCTGGCATCAAGCCCAGGGATTAGTAATGGAGAGGCATCAATCAGATATCCCCATTACTAACCCAGTAATCAAAAAATAAAAAAAAAACACTAGAAAAAATAGTTTTTTTCAATAGAGACTCCCCCACACTATCCCTCGTTCATCAATTTATTATCAAAAGTATTCCCACGAAGCTTCCTCATCGTCTACAATCCCTGAATTCAGCTTCAGTGACTGTGAATAGCAGTGAAGTACAGCTATTCAAAGGAGCTGAGTAGTGACAACAATTCGCTGGGTTTTGCTGAGCGTTCATCCCCTGAATAGTTTAATTTGATCCCTGAGATCTGCTTCTACTTCAAGGACAGAAAGTTGAAAAAGTCAGAAATTAAAAGGTGACTGCACGTGTCACGGACGGGGAGGAGGCCGCCGCCGCTGCGCTCTCGCTAACGCTCGGGTCCGGCGCTGCTGCTGCTGCTCGGTGGCTCGAGCGGTGGGCCGGATCCGGGGACTCGAGCGGCGCTCCTCGCCCGTGAGTGAAAAGGGGATAGTTTTTTGGGGTTTGGGAAGTCGGTCCGTGACGCCACCCATGGTTTGTGGTGAGGTTGGGACACCACCACTGCTCTGGACGGGGATCCCGTGAGCGATGACAGGGAGCAGCCAAGATGTTTCTCTCCCCTCCGTGGGTAGGGGGGTTTTGGTGGTCCCGGGGCCCGGTGAGGGTAACTGGAGAGTTGATGGCAGGGTTTGGTGAGGTGCAGGGTCGCAGGGGCAGCGCGGTGCCAGACGGCATGGTCGTACTCACTCAGCCAATAACGTATACGGAGTCTCTGGTAAAACAAACGGCTGGATGGACGGGTCCTGCAGCCGGCTGCGGTGGTCACTCCCGGTAGGTTGGCGGTGACTGCCTTTCCCTGCACCTGTAGTGTGTTTTCGGCCCTTATGGCTTCCCACTGGTAACCCGCTCCCCAGCGTGGATAGATGCCGAGGGAGCCCCTTTTGCCCGCAGGCTCTGGCCCTGGGAATTGTAGCCTTGGCGGTGACTGTATTTCTCTTCACGGTTGAGCGGTTGCCTTCAATCGGGTCTTTGCTGTTGGGAAACCCCGGAGGTTCCCGTCACTAACGGATTTGACAGGTTTTACGGCAACTCCAAGCCTGGTCGGGGTCCGTAGGCCCTGCCGGATGGTGCTGGCTTCTCTTCGCTCCCCGGTTCGGTACCGGCGGGCCACGGCCCGTCCCCGGTCCTACGGTTCTGCGTCGATTGGCCCCTCCTGCAGACGGCCACCACCGTCTGCCAACCTTGTTGTATGTGCCCGGGCCACGTACCCGGACACGGTCAGACTGCTCCTCTACTACCATTTTACTCCTTCCACTTCGCTCTCCCTAACTGAACTCCACTCAACTCCCTTCCTTTCCAGCCTCCAGGACTGTGTACTCCTCAGTGGGTGGGGTCAACCGCCTGGCTCCACCCCACCTGGTGTGGACATCAGCCCCTGGAGGGAGGCAACAAGGATTTGTGTGTGCGGCTGATGTGCCTAACCGGGGTGTGGGGTATGTTGTTGCAGTACCTGTGACGTTCTGGCTTGTCCAGGGCACCACACACGTTCAATGTTTTCTGTATTTCCAACTGTGGTTAATGAGATTTAGGGATCATTTACCCAAGCAGATAATTGTTTAAATGATGAATGACACGATTGTAACTAACAAGATCAGACAAGTGCTTAATCAAGATGAGAATGGGGAATGATATGGTTGAGTTCTACTCTTTTTTGCTGATCTAATCGATGACCAAGCCAATAATCCCCATTTACATTACACGATCCTCAAGGCTGAATGAGAATTTTTTGCTCACCTAAATGATTTCATGTACAATGAACAAGCAATTTTTGGACAATATTGTTCAGTCGCTCAATCCATTCACACAAGAGAACTATTGTGAACAATGGGTCATTACCGTTAGAATCTGATGGATTATCAACCAGTGTTAATGCACCTTAATTTTCTATCAGATCCACTGCACATCTTCAGTTGAAATCCAAGTGTCACCCTTAGATTTTTGCCATGGGTCTACCACCAAATGCATGCCAGATTTGCCTATGAACATACCCTATTAATACTACTGTGTCGAGTGACCTTTTGCCATTGTGGTGCCCTTGAGGCTTCAGGCGCCACAGGGTACTGCACCTCGCCCGAGGTGCAGTGCTCATCTTGCATATGGAGGAGATCATCACTGGTAACCACCACCAAAACACTCATCCAAGCCATAACATGGGAGCTCTTCCACTGGGACCGGGCTAGGGTAGGTGCTGGTGTGGCCACCATGAGGTATGGGACCTCTTGCCCACTAGTTCAGGAATCCGGGAGGCGGGGCTTCCACGGGGGAAGTGAGGAGCCATCACACACGTCAGTCAGAAGTTAGCTCCGGGCACAGCAGCGTCTGGATGGACTTGGGAATTAGCAAGAAAGGACACAGATAGTTCGGGGCCCATGGTCTGGAGCTGGGAGCTCAACCCAGATTCTTAGGAAGGGAGGGGAATCTCAGGGTTCACAGGGAGTGCAGAAGGCACCCGTGACCCATTCCATGGCCCAGGAGCTGGGGTGGAGGGAAACCATTGAAAGGAGACACGCAGAAGGAAACACCGGCCTTGACCTCCGAAGTATCCAGGATCGGCTGAGGCCCATCACAGCGGGACGTGGTACACCAAGGGCAGAGTGACTTCAGTGATTAAAAAAAACTTGAACTGCACCCTCTGTGTCATCCCGTCATTGCTGGTGCCCTCACCCCTCACATCGCCTCGCACCTCCGCCATAGGCGGCTACTACCGCCATGGTCCTCCCTGGGGCCTAGCTCTACCTGTGGAGAGCTGAAACGCCCGAGCTGCATCACCATCCACCCCAGAAGAGAAACCACCCGCAGCTACGGCTTCCATATTAGCCGCACACCACAGGTGGCGTCACGAACAACTACCACCATCATCCCCATCCCATAGCCTTTATTGACACCAGACAGGGTCACGGAACCGAGTGAGGCCACCGTGGCGACCCAGGAGAAGAACCACGGCCTGGTGACGGGTAACCTCCGACCCCATGGGCGTGTCACCATTGTCTAGCTCTAGCCTTAATATTGAAAATAAAAGTTTTAAAAATTTTGAAAAAATGTCTTATTTTTGATTGATAAATCCTGGACCTACTGATCCGCATGGAGGAAAACCTTGCTGTGGCTCGGAAGATACAAAAGAGCAAACTAGAAAAAAAATGCCTAAAACCAACCTGATTCAGCCAGGTCTTTATCATGGCTAAGGCCAAGCTGAAATGCATTGATTTCATGCATTTATTTTTCCCTTCCCAACTTTTATCCCTGTCTGTTTGTAATCAATATGGAATAAATGTGAAATTTTAGCCAGCTACATATTTTCATTGTGGCATGGTTCTCGATGGGACAAGGTGAGCTGATATACCAGATTTTTCTTCTTTTTTTATTTTGGATAGTTAGAATTAAATGGTCCTCTTTAATTTCACATTGTACTGTGAGCTACATGATGTTTTTTATTACTTAGCACATGTTACAGAGGCAAATGGAAATGTAAGGAGTTGCCCTGCACAGGAAGCTGTTCAGTCGAGGGTGGATCACATATTGCCAGCTTTGATGGATCCCGTTACAGCATCAATGGGGACTGCAGTTATGTACTTGCTAAGGTAAAATGCCAAGAATCAGTTCAATGTATGACATGTAAAACTACAACAATGCGACAGTATCCAAATGCAGCAAAGGGTTAAGTTTCCCCCCTATATTATACGGATCTAAGGACGTATGCTATATATCCACTGGGAGTCACCTCCACTCTTTCTTCATGATCTGCATTTACTTTGTAGGATAATGCATGACAAGAGTCCTGGGATTAATGCAGAATAGAACCTAAATTATCAGTTCTGTTCCTCTTCTGATGTTCTGTTCCTCTTCTCATCCAGTATTGTAACATCAGTGACGCATCAGACTATATAGAGTATGTGATTGTAGTCTGTTGCCATGGAGTCACAACAATCTGTGTAAAAGTCTGTAATCACAAAGCGGAGGATGTTTTTATCAAGACTAATTTCAAAGTTATTTTTTTTCCATTTACTGTACATGCATTGGAGCAATAAAGATGGCTGCACATGTTTGTCGTCCATTAATGCAGAATTACATACATAAACGGCGCATGCATTCTGTGGGCTTTGTTGAGCTCATGTAATCTGCTGCATGTGACTACTGTACCATAAATGTGATATGGCCATTATTATACTTAAAGGGAAATTCTCATTAGTTTTTTGGCTTATTATTATGGCCATCATCATTAAAATCATGTGAATGAGATTCCTACAACCAACCCCTTAATATCCTTACAGGTGTCCCTGAATACCCTTAAAAATGAGTTTTATACATCTCCAGCTCTGCAAGTAAATTGTGCGGTCCGGTCTGATGGGTGAATCTAGATTGCAATCAGCGCTGTCCCGGTCCGTTCAAACGCCACCTCTTGTAGCTGGATGGAAGTGGATGACATCTCGTATCTCATCCACATGGTGCTCAGTCTCATGCCTGCACAGTGGAATCAGAGACCACTGCAGGCACACCATACTGGGGACGTACAAGTGAAGCTGGTGCTTGCGCATTACAAGATTTTGTGTTTCCACTATGCAGGTGCGAGACTTTGAGCTTCGAAGTCATGTAGCGCACAGGTGCCAGCTTCACTTGTTCTTTCCCAGTGAAGGGCGCCTGCGCAGGTCTCTAATTCTACTGCGCAGGTGCGAGACTTTCAGCTTCAAAGTCATGTAATACGCAGTGCAGGCTTCACTTGTTCATTACCAGTCAGGTGTGCATGTGCAAGTCTCTTATACCACTATTCTACTGTGCATGCGCAAGACTTTGAGCTTTGAAGCCATGTAATGTACAGGTGCCAGGTTCACTTGTTCTTCCCCAGTGAGCAGCACCTGCGCAGGTCTCTGATTCAACTGGGCAGGTGCAAGACTTTTAGCTACAAAGTCCTGTAATACGCAGGCGCAGGCTTCCCTTGTTCATTACCAGTGAGTTGCGCTTGTGCAAGTGTCTTATTCCACTGCACAGACGCAAGACTTTGAGCTTCAAAGCCATGTAACGCACAGATGCTAAGTTCACTTGTTCTTTCCCATTGAGGTGCGCCTGCGCAAGTCTCTTATTCCACTGCGCACGTTTAAGACTACAAGCACTGTGTAGATGACGAAGAGATGTCATCCACTTCTATCCAGGTAGAAGAGGCTGTATTTGAGGGGACCAGGGCAGCGCTGATTACAATCTGTATTCGACCATCAGATTGGGCCAAACAAGTTACATGGAGCGCGGGGAAGTATAAAAATCTCTTTTTCAAAAGCATTCAAGGGCATCTGCGAGAATTTGTAGGAAAGTCATTCTCAAGACTTTAAAGGTGATGGGCAAGTTTATAAGCCAAAAAAACTGGTGACAGGTTCCCTTTAACTACAAAATAATAATCTCTTATTTTTTTTTTGCATGGGGAAATCAGCGAAATCTAAACTCAGTTGTTTTTTTCTAAATTTCTTTATTTGTACCCAAATATGATGGCAATGCAAAAGGACAACAAAATAGCAAGCCTGGCAGCTGTGTTCTAAGGGGTACTTTGCACGTTGCGACATCGCTACTGCGATATCGTCGGGGACAAATCGAAAGTGACGCACATCCGGCGCCGGTAACGACATTGCAACGTGTAAAGCCTAGATGCGCCGATAAACGATCGCAAAAACATCGTAAATCGTTGATCTATGTAGCGTCGGTCATTTTCATAATATCACACCAATAGGAGATACGATGTTGTTCCTCGTTCCTGCGGCAGCACACATCACTGTGTATGAAGCCGCAGGAGCGAGGAACTTCTCCTTACCTGCCTCCACCAGCTATGCGGAAGGAAAGAGGTGGGCGGGATGTTTACATCCCGCTCATCTCTGCCCCTCCGCTTCTATTGGCCGCCTGCCGTGTGACGTTGCTATGATGCCGCACGACCCGCCCCCTTAGGAAGGAGGCGGGTCGCCGGCCAGAGCGACGTCGCAGGGCAGGTATGTGCGTGTGAAGCTGCCATAGCGATAATGTTTGCTACGGCAGCTATCACAAGATATCGCATGTGCGACGGGGGCGGGTACTATCGCGCTTGACATCACTAGCATCGGCTAGCGATGTCGCGACGTGCAAAGTACCCCTAAGTGTCCTTTTCATTTCACCAGAGCAGTTGAAAAAATGAAATTTGATTTATATTTTAAAGGGCTTTTTCCGAACTTAAGGAGGCTTTACACGCAATGACATCGTTAATGAGATGTCGTTGGGGGTCACGGAATTGTTGACGCACATCCGTTCTCGTTAGCAACGTCGTTGCGTGTGACATGTACGAGCGACCGCTAACAAGCAAATATACTCACCTTATCGTTGCTCGTTGACACGCTGCCCAGTTCCCAAATATCGTTGCTGCTGCAGGACGCAGGTTGTTCGTCGTTCCTACGGCAGCACACATCGCTATGTGTGACACCACACGAACGAGGAACCTCACTGTACCTGCGGCCGCCCGCAATGAGGAAGGAAGAAGGTGGGTGGGATGTTCGTCCCGCTCATCTCCGCCCCCTCCGCTTCTATTGGGCGGCCGCTTAGTGACGTCGCTGTGACGCCGAACGAACCGTCCCCTTAGAAAGGAGGCTGTTCACCGGTCACAGCGACGTCGCTAGACAGGTAAGTAGTGTGACTGGTCCGAGTGATGTTGTGCGCCACGAGCAGCGATTTGCCCGAGACGCACAACCAACGGGGGCGGGTACGCTCGCTAGCAATCTTGCTAGTGAGATTGCAGCGTGTAAAGTACCATTTAGTCATAAAACTGAGACAACTTTAAAGGATTGATCGAGCATATAATATTGATGACCTATCTTCTGCTGTTGCGGCCAAAGATTGGGGATCATTGATGCGCTTTGCCCCCCTTTCCCCTGAGGACAATCACTGGCCTTAGTGCCTGAAAGAGCAAATTCCAGCACAGAGGACCTATGAGGGGCGACAGCAGCAGAGGCAGCATACGTACCCCTTCCCTCCTCTCCATTTAATATACTTTGGGGTCTGAAGACAATTTAGCGCATAATAAGTGTCTTCTTAAGCCAATCGAGACTCTACAAAAAATTGATAAAAATCACCTGTAGAGTAAAGTTCCAAAAATAACCACTAGATTGCCCTAAAGTGCATGAACTATCCAAGCTAGTGTGCAGGATCTTGGCAAATTTTCTCTTCAGGGAGGAAGAAGACGAACTGTAGTGCCATCTATTGGAGGTGGCAATCCTAAAAGTCAAAGTGACCCTCCAACTAGTCTTGTTGTATGACTTAGGATTTATGCCAGATCAGAACCTCAATTTGCAGACACAGTGTTTCAGGATAGTTGTCCCTTGTCAGTGCAAAGTATGAGATCTGATCTGGCAGTATAAGAGGCTAAGACGTAGTCTAAAGGGAAGCTATTCTCCTTACGAAGACTGACACACCATTCCAGCATTCTAGTGGTGAGGAGACTTTTAAGCCACAATACATTATGGTTTAAAAGTCTCCTCACTGGCATGACAGATCTTGGCAGTGACATATCTCTCCGTGGGTAATTAATTACTTGGTATTTGAGGTTTGCATATTTTGTCACCTGTTTCCTTGCCCATTTCCCTTCTCTGGCTCAATACATGCGAATCTTTGCACATAGCTATATAGCACTAGCTTGGATACTCCATGCACTTTAGGGCCGTCTAGTGGTCATTGTTGGTACACCACTCTAAAGGTGATTTTTTTTTCAATTCATTGTATTGATCATATAGTTTGTACATTTTTTTGTATACCCAACAACTTTTTAATTTTAACTTTGCATGTGTTCCTTGCCATTGTTCCATTTTTGTGTCCTTATTATGAATACTACTTTTTAAAAAACAATTTTTTTGTTGTTACTTTAATAAAGATTTTTCAGATTTTACATTAGGCTATTGACTTTGATTAATATTGTTGCCTGTTTTCTTTAGTGATATAGTTTTTTTTTCCTCAACATAGTGACTATAATTATATATATATATACATATATATATTTTTTTATATAGATATATATATATATATCTTTATTTATTTATAGCTTTATATATATATATATATATATATATATATATATTTCATTTTTCTGGTCTTTTTCATAGTCTTTTTAAATGTGAACATTAACTGTATTCCTTTCAGTGTATAGTATTTTACATTAGTTCCTAATTTCTTGGTTTATGGATCTATATTTATCGGGTTTTATTTTGTCATTCTTTAGGATAATATTTTGCTATTTATAATATTTACCTTTAATTCTAATCTTCTTTTCCCAGCACAACGCTGCCAATGACTTCACTGTGCTTGTGGAGCTGCGTAGATCTGAAATCGCTAGTAAAAAATCCTCCCTGAAGAGTGTGATTTTGGGTTTAAATAAAGGAGAAACTGTAAGTATCTGCATCAATCAATTAAACTCCTGCTGTATTCTTGTCTGAATCTGTCCCTACAACCTCTGCCCCACTGACTGTGATGAGTAACAGGCATAGTCCAGTAAAACATCAGTATTAATGCAACTTGTAGAGATGGGGCTTTTAGGCTATTACTGAGCCCTGTCATCAGTTATTATTGGGTGGGGGCACACCCTATTTAAACTCCCAGCATTCTTATGTAAGTTGCCAGTTATTATTATGTATTTGTACCGCCCCCGTGCCAGCGGCCGAGACGCTCGGATCCGAAGCCGCGGTGGAGGGGTCTCCGGACCCGGGGGGTCCGCGCAGACACTCGAATCAAAAAGTAGTGGAGGAGTATATATACGAGATTAGGAAAGTTCGTGACGCCACCCACGGTGCGTGGTAAGTTAAAGTACCACCGCTGCTGTTGAGGACACCCGGTGGCGGTGGTATGGCAGCAAGGTGTTTTAACCCCTCCGGGGGTAGGGGGTTTGTGCTCCGGGAGCCCGGTGATGGTTTATTTTGGGTGCCATTGGAGTAGGAGAAGGGTTTTTCAGTGTACTCACTCAGTCCAAAAATAATCACACCGACAGCTTGTAAACCAGAGTTCTGAGCACCACTGCAGCTGGGAGAGAGCACGCTTGGGTCCGTGTCCTTGGTGTTGCAGTTAGTCCGTGGCCCCTTTCCTTGGCACCTGTGTTTTCCTCTTTGGACCCTCAAGTCTGAAACTTTTCGGGTCCCGCTCACCCGTATGGCTAACGGAGTGAGCTTGCTCTCAAGGTTCACACGTAGGATTTCTTTGGACTGTATTGGGAAAGTCCTATCCCATCAGTGCGCTAGTACCCCGATTTTGGAGCGGGTTGGGGATGACACTTGAAGTCTTCACCCCTGTTGGGTAAATTACCAGGACGCATGAAGCTACTTCCCGGCCTAGCGTCCACGTACCCCGTCATGCCCTGGGCCCTGCCCGGTGATAGCTCAAGGCCACCGGCCGCCCTCCTCGGCAGTCTGTGCCCCCTGACACTATCCCCTGCGACCAGGGTTCCAGCTCCTAGCGGGCCCAGACCAACGTCTGCTATCTAGTACTCAGGAGCCCTGCTCCACCTGTGACCTCTCCTCACGAGAGTCACTTCCTTCTCCTTCCACTGCCACTTCCCTTCTCCTCTCACTTTCTCACTCTCCCCTACCAACCTTCCATGTGGGCGGCCCTATTCCCTTCAGGCCTCCCAATGGTGTGCCCCTAGGGTTTTGATTGGCTCAGCTGTTGGCAACACCAAAGGACCAGACCCGTAACCAAGGAGGGTGGATACTGTGCTGAAGGGGGCAGGTTGCACAATACCCTGTGACAACCTGATAGGCCAGGGCGTCACATATTATTATAGCGACATTTTTTCCATGGCGCTTTACATGTGAAAGGGGTATACATAATAGGGACAAGTACAATAATCCTGTACAATACAAGACTGGTACAGGAGGAGAGAGGACCCTGCCTATGAGGGCTCAGTCTACAGGAGATGGGTGAGGATACAGTAGGTGAGGGTGGAAATGGTCGTGCGGCGCTGTATCAGACTGAGGATTACAGCAGGTTGTAGGTTTGTCAAAAGAGGTGGGTCTTCAGGTTCCTATTTAAAGCTTGCCAAGGTAGGCGAGAGTCTGATATCTTGTGGTAGAGCATTCCAGAGTATGGGGGAGGCACGGGAGAAATCTTGGATGAGATTGAGGAGATAAGAGGGGAGTAGAGATGGAGATCTTGTGAGGATCGAAGGTTATGTGCAGATAAGTACCGGGAGACTAGGTCACAGAAGTAGGGAGGAGACAGGTTATGGATGGCTTTGTAGGTCATGGTTAGGGTTTTGAACTGGAGTTGTTGGGCAATGGGAAGCTAGTAAAGGGATTGGCAGAGAGGAGAAGTCAGGGAATAGCGGGGGGACAGGTGGATTAGTCGGGCAGCATAGTTTAGAATAGTTAAATACTAACCTGCTAGTTTTGTTGTTGCTACTAGTTATTGACCTTGGACTGTTTATCCGTCCGACTTTCTTATGATTCAGACCCTGACTCCGTCCTCCTGTTTTTCATTTTTGCTAATTCCTGACGTTATCTCTGTATTCTGATTTTGTTCATTGTTTTGCCTTCTCTGGCAAGAGCTGGCTTGACAACACTTCTCTCTGCCAGCTCACTTCACCAGCCAGCAGCCACTGCATTAACGGAACCTAGGGGACTCTGTGTAAGCCCAGATCCCTATATATAGGTAAAAGGTTAAAAATGCAGACATCATGGTGACTCAGTGGTTAGCATTCTTGCTTTGCAGCACTGGGGTCCTGGATTCAAATATTGTATTCGGAATTTAAATTGTGACAGTTATAACAATGTCTTTAAAGTGTTTTGGAATATGATGGTAGTATAGTACATAAATTACAAAAAACAAGAGTTCCTCTATTATTCACTATGCACAGTAGTTTGAGAAAGTCTTCCTTTGCCAACTGGGACTTTAAGCTGCACCTCCTTAAATTCTGATCATCATTTCTACATAATGCACTCATCTAGGGTGTGGAGACACGGGGGTCCGTGGGTGCTCTCGTCTGCTGGCCTGGCCGCCTTTACAAAAGACAGCATGGCCCAGGGCTCATCCCAACTGAACGCACGCCCTCCTTAATCGTGGGTGGAACACTACTCAGACAACACAGGGTGAGGGAATCACAATATTAAGACTTTATTGGATCCCCAAACAATTAATGGCACATAGCATATAACCAGCAAAACTGCAAAATGTAACCAGCAACAGTTTCTCACCCTTCTGCTTGGTCACCAGGGATTAGAATGTCCGTGCCTCAGAGCTTCCAGGGCTACTTACTCCAATCCAGCAGCACCCCGCATTTGGCGGGCACCCACCAAGAATGGAATAACGCCAGATTTAGGAAGCTGTCTGAGGACCACAAAGCCTGTAGTCAGGTGCCTGGATTGTCCCAAGCTGGATTCCTTCCTTAGGTAGTCTTTGATAGCTTAGTCGAATCCTTGCATTCGATGCTGAAGTCCATATAGTATTATAATCGAGGTTCAGTTCTAGCTTGCCAATCGGATCCGCAGGTCCTAGATTGGTAGCATGTAGCAAGAGTCTACCTGGGCAATGGACATTCCTCCTTCTTATACCCCTGAGCTCTCCATTCAGACCATTGTGGTCTTCACGATTGGTGGATAACATTGGGCACTTATTGGCTACATTTCAAGCCGTATACAAAATATCCAGGGACGAGGGAGAGACAGCTAAGTTATATCACATCTAGCAATTCACTTAGTAATACAATGGGAAGTTCGCATAATTGATTTATCTGGGTGTCTGACCTTCATTAGCCAAGGCAATTACATGAGTCGACAAGAACTGTAACACTGGATTCTTAAGAGTCTTGTAGAAACAATGAGGGCTTATCCCTCATGTATAAACAAACTATCTTCATGTCTGGCTGAATTTCAAGAAATGTAATCCATGCTAGGCACTGACAGAGTCCATGTCATCATAAACGGACTATACCATTGTCACAGCAATCTTCACAGGAAAATCAATGAAAGTCAAGGGCATGTATAAATGGGTTCTTATATGACTTATGTAATTTAATTAAGTTTCCTTTCTTATTGTAAAACAAAACACAAAGCTTTTCATTTTATCCTCAGGTGCTTGTCATTAAAGACAATGGTGCTTTATTCCTTAACTGGATGCCAATTCAACTTCCTATCATTGTTGGTGAGTTTTTAAAAAAAGTATATGACAGCAAACACTTTAGTGCAACTAGAATGGTTACAGAAAACTCAGAATATGGCCATAAGACATAGCTTCCTATTTTCTTTAAGAACAATGTTAGACTACTATTCTATCTAGTCAGATAGTCCATACAAATAGTCTGACCATCAAAATGTTGAGCTATAATGCAGAGCAGGCACAAAGGGAACCTGTCACAAGATTTGACCCTTATAAGCTGTTGGTCACCACCATTTTATTTTTTATTTCACCGCCGTTGTGGTATCACTGATGCATGTTCGTGCCCCCTAGTAATATACTTACTAGCCCCCGTCTTCTGCTGTTCACTCTGATCGTCTACTGATGGTTGTGACCTGCTGGATCACTCCGGTGTTTGCAGGGGGAGACAGAGGTCACTTTTCTATGTAAGTGTATGAATGAGGTTCTTTTGGGCACTAAAGAGCACATGTGGCGCCCCAGGACCTGGTCGCCACAACAGCATTGCCCTCCCAAAGGGTTAATGCTGAGCCTGGAGGTAATTGGGAGATCCATTGGCCAGCAAGTGTAACACCCAACGCAGTTCTCCCTCCGGCCAGCAGGGGGGGCTCTGAACATGGGATTCCAGGGAGCATCCCCTTAAGCCTGGTCTGAGAGAGGAAGTAGTGTTCAGTCTGTAGAGAGCAGTAGGAGTGAACAGACGCAGAGTGAGCTGTCCTGTGAATCTGGGGCCTATAGCTGGAGCAGCTTGGCCCAGAGAAGCAGGAGGAGCTGAGAGGCAGCAGGGAGACTCGGACATCGGAGTCTGTGGCCACCAGGGCTTAAAATACTCCCTGGTAGCCGAATCCGAAGGGCAGGAGAGCTGCAAGCACCTGGCCCAAAAACATCCCAAAGGTACAGCTGCAGCATCAAGGCCGGTGTGGATTCCAGCAGAGAAGCACCAGAGAGAGAGCCTGCGCAGCCTGCTAAAGAGGGAAAGGGACGCACCAACAGTCCCAGCAGCGCAGAGGGCCATTGCTGGATTCAGAGAAGCAGGGTCCTATCGTAACAAAGCAAAGTAAAGGAGTAGGCCTCATACTCAGCTGGCCAGAGAGATCACCCCAAGTACTTCCAGGCCGACCGGATCCCCATCACCACCTGTAACGGTCTCCCAGGACTGGACTGTTTCCAAAGTAAAGAGGAAAAGGTAAAGAGACTGTTGTTTATGCCTGGTTCTTTCATCGCCTGTCGGCCCTGCACCGTGTTAGCCACACAACCTCATAGACTTCCACGAGCACTAACAGTATCCCCGGGGCTCCGCTCCACCTGTGGGGAGCAGTACCACCATTGCTGCCATAACATCACCCCGGAGGCCTCACACAGCAGCAGCGGCTTAATAGCCGCATACCACAGGTGGCGTCACGAACACAAACTTTATTCACCAAGCCACATATTATACTGACACCCACCAGGGTCACGGAGCCGGGCCCAGCCACCACTGACTACCACCGGACTAGTCCGGCCCGGCACCGGGTGTCCCATAGCCCTGGGGTGGGCGAGTCAACTTTGGCGTCACAAACAGGATTTCGTGCCCGGTCCCACCGGGTACTGTGCGCCTGAAGAAACTGTGTTTAAAAGACTGTGTTACTATTTGAAAACTGCCGCCGCCATTAGCCCCACTGAGCGCAGGAAGAAGGGGGCCGTGCCTGACAAAGAGCGCGAAGGGAGCGCGCCATCAGAGCAGAGCGCTGTTAACCCCGCGCGACCCAGGAGGGAGTTTGAAAAGTGAACGGAGCCTGGTAAGGTTCACTAAGGGGGAGGAAGATGTCCGACTCGGAGGAAGAGTAGGTGGCTGCCATAGCCCGAGACGCCGCAGCACAAGCCGAAGCAATCCCAGTCACCGTCGCCCCAGCCCCCGCTGTAGCGCCGGTAATGCCGATCACAATGCCGTACATCCCGGGAGCAGAATGGCTGCCGCAGTACTCCGGGGAGTCCCATATCTTGAGCGACTTCAGAGAAAGCCTGCACAGCTTGTTCCGGGTGTATCCACTGACTGAGAATCAGAAGGTGGGCATATTAATGGGGCAGCTAGCCGGCGCGGCCCAGCGTGAAGTGAAGTCCTGGCCTGATACAGATAAAGGGACAGTAACCCAGATACTGGCCAAGTTAAAGAGTACTTTTGACACCCGCACCGCAGCAGAAATAAAGATGAGATTCTTTGGGTGCAAACAACGGGCCACAGACAGCATCAGGGACTATGCCTTAAACTTGCAGGAGGCCCTGAAAGCAGTTAAACAGGTGGACCCAGAGAGTGTACGTGAAGAACACAAACTCCTAACTGAGCAGTTCATAGAAGGGCTCCTGTCAGATGCCCACAGGACCCAGCTGCGTATCATGGTCCTGCAGAACCCTGCTCTGGACTTTGCAAAGTTTAAGGACCAGGCCATCCGGGTACTGAGAGAATCTACACCGAATGACCCAGTATCCCTCCGGCCTCTTGCTATCACGTACCCCGGGGTGGTGCCTGCAACACCAGCTGCTGCAGGGGCCGAGGCGCAGTCCCTGGAAAAGGATCCCACTGCAGAGCTCAGACAGCAGGTCCGGGAGCTGACCAAAACTGTAGCTGCCCTTGCCAAGACCGTGCAGTCTCTACAAGTGACCCCATCACCTGCAAGAATCGAGTTGGACTCCAGCCCAGATGACGTCCCATGGATGCGACAGAGGAGGATTCCGCCGACCCGAGGCAGAGACACAGGCCGGTATGATTCAACGGGACAACCGATCTGCCGCCGCTGCAGCCAGGTGGGCCACATTGCACGACACTGTCCTTTAAATGGGCCGAGCCTGGGGCCAGGAGCCGACCCCCAGGTGTAAGGAAGCCCGGCTCAACCCCCAGCCGCAGCAAGTATGTGGGAGGACGACCGGTCCTTCCTATTGTGCTGGATGGGATCCCTTTGAATGCTCTCCTGGATACGGGGTCCCAGGTAACAACCATCCCCTATAAACTGTACAAAAGATATTGGGATGATTCAGACATTGACCATGGCCCAGATGATGATTTAACAATTGTGGCCAGTAATGGTCAGCCCTTACCTCAAATTGGGTACAAAGAAGTCCTTCCTATTGTGCTGGATGGGATCCCTTTGAATGCTCTCCTGGATACGGGGTCCCAGGTAACAACCATCCCCTATAAACTGTACAAAAGATATTGGGATGATTCAGACATTGACCATGGCCCAGATGATGATTTAACAATTGTGGCCAGTAATGGTCAGCCCTTACCTCAAATTGGGTACAAAGAAGTCCTTCCTATTGTGCTGGATGGGATCCCTTTGAATGCTCTCCTGGATACGGGGTCCCAGGTAACAACCATCCCCTATAAACTGTACAAAAGATATTGGGATGATTCAGACATTGACCATGGCCCAGATGATGATTTAACAATTGTGGCCAGTAATGGTCAGCCCTTACCTCAAATTGGGTACAAAGAAGTAACCATTAAAGTGGGGCGGGTAGAATTGCCATGTCAGGGGATGATAATTGTAGATATTGATCGCAAAGAATCTGACCCACTGCTAACCATTGGTACAAATGTGATGGAAAATTGTCTTGCCGAAGTGATAATTTTGTTGCAACAGGCGTCTGAAACTGCCAGCTCCGGGCAGCAGCGTGCCCTACAGAGGGAGATCCGAGCCCTGATGAGGAGGCAGCAGGTAGAGCTCACCGGAGGAGAAATTGGCAGTGTGAGGGTAAGTGACCCCCTCCCCATTGCAATACCCCCAAGAAGTGAAATGTTGATAAGGTGTCGGGCAGCAATAGGCCTCAAGGGTCAGGACTACCATGCCTTGGTAGAACCGGTGTATTCAAACAGTAGGCCTGGAGTCCTAATAGCCAGAGGGGTAGCAGACGTCCGCAAGGGGAGAGTGCCCGTCCGTGTCCTGAATTGTGGGGAGGAGGAAGCCAAATTGCCCCAGTACGCCACTGTAGCAAAACTGTACACTGTCAGCAACAATACCATCAAAGCAGTGGAACTCTTGATCCCGTCCGACCAGGCGGAAGACAATGGCTCCAAGGGGCAGCTGGAAGACTGGTGCCAAAAATTACATGTGGGCACCGACTCCACCCCCTCACACCAAAAGCATGGGGTTTACCGGGTGGTACAGGAGTACGAACGGGTCTTCAGCAAACACCCCCTAGATTTTGGGCAGGTGAAAGGGGTTAAACATCAAATCCCCACGGGTGATCATCATCCCATTAAAGAGAGATACCACCCTGTACCCCCCGCACAGTATCAGCGTGCCAAAGAAATGTTACGGGAAATGAAGGAGGCTGGGGTTATCAGAGATAGTTGTAGCCCCTGGGCAGCTCCACTAGTGCTCGTAAAGAAAAAAGATGGTACAATGAGAATGTGTGTAGATTACAGGCAAATTAACCGCATTACACATAAAGATGCTTATCCACTGCCCAGAATAGAGGAGTCACTAACAGCCTTAAAGTCAGCTAACTATTTCTCCACCTTGGATCTCACCAGTGGGTATTGGCAGGTTCCCGTGGCAGAGGCGGACAAGGAGAAGACTGCATTCACGACACCAATGGGCCTCTGTGAGTTCAACTGTATGCCATTCGGGCTCTGCAACGCCCCAGGGACATTCCAAAGGTTGATGGAGTGCTGCTTGGGCCACCACAACTTTGAAACCGTGCTATTGTACCTGGATGACATCATAGTCTACTCCAAGACTTATGAAGACCACCTGAGGCACTTAGCAGAAGTGTTTGAGTCCTTGTCGAAATATGGCCTGAAGATAAAGCCGTCCAAATGTCACCTCTTGAAGCCAAAGGTACAGTACCTGGGTCATGTGGTCAGCGCAGAAGGTGTGGCACCTGATCCGGAGAAAGTCACCGTAATCAAGGACTGGCCAAGACCCACCACGGTAAAGGAGGTGCGGCAGTTCCTTGGGCTGGTGGGCTACTACCGAAGGTTCATTGATGGTTTCACCAAGATAGCAGCGCCCCTTCAAGATCTCCTGGTGGGCCAGCCAAAGCAGGCTAAGAAGCAGAGCCCTCCATTTGAATGGAGCAGCCAACTAGAAACATCCTTTGTCCGGCTGAAAGGGGCTCTCACGGGAGAAGAAATTCTGGCCTACCCTGACTACAGCCAGCCGTTTGTACTGTATACAGATGCCAGCAACGTGGGACTGGGAGCAGTTCTGTCCCAGATGCAGGGAGGCAGAGAGAGGGTGATAGCGTACGCCAGTAGGAAGCTTCGGCCCACAGAAAGGAATCCAGAAAACTACAGTTCCTTCAAGCTGGAGTTCCTCGCTATTGTTTGGGCAGTGACTGAACGCTTCAAGCACTATCTGGCGTCGGCCAAGTTCACCATCTTCACGGACAACAATCCGTTAACACACCTGGCAACAGCCAAGTTAGGTGCGTTGGAACAGCGATGGATGGCCCGGCTGTCTAACTTTGACTTTACCATCAAGTATCGGGCTGGCAAGAAGAATAACAATGCTGATGCGCTGTCCAGAATGCCTCACTTACCCGAATCTGGAGAAGACCTGGATGAACTCGAAGAGATAGAGTTACCGGCTTTCCATCATCAGGGTGTTTCCCAGTGTGAGCATGCTGTGGGAGTGAAGCACTCGAGCCAGCACGAAGTCTCGGTCAACCCATTACTCCACCATAATTGGGAAGAGACACAGAACGGTGACCCGGCTGTGCGACTGGTCAAAGAAAAGCTAGCACAAGCTGAGACTCATCTTGGCCCAGATGCTCCAGAAGAAGCCCAGCAGCTGTGGAAGGAGAGGGGACGACTGTTCACCTACCAAGGCAAGCTCTGCAAGAGATATGTCAACTGGCGAATGAATGAACTTGTCTGGCAGATAGTGGTCCCACAGAGGGATGCTCCAATGGTCCTAGCAGCTTATCATGATAACGCAGGACACTTCGGGTGGAAGAAGTTGGAGACCCTACTCCGTGATCGGTTCTACTGGGTGCACATGAGAAAGACAGTCGAGAAGTGGTGCCGAGACTGTGGTCCGTGTAATCTGAGGCGGAAAGATGATGCCAGCCAGAGGTCTCCCCTACAGCCAATTGTCACAAAGCAGCCCCTGGAGTTGGTGGCCCTGGACCACGTGAAGTTAACACCAAGCCGGTCAGGCTATGTGTACGCCCTCACCATTGTGGACCATTACTCGCGTTTCCTGGTAGTAGTGCCCGTGAAGGACCAGACAGCCAGAACAGCAGCGAGAGCGTTTCAGGCCTACTTTTGTCGACCTCACGGTTACCCTGAAAGGGTACTGACTGATCAGGGTCCTGCATTCGAGGCAGAAGTGTTCCAAGAGTTCTGTAACATGTACGGTTGTAAGAAAATCAGAACCACACCGTACCACCCCCAAACCAATGGATTGTGCGAGAAGATGAACCATGTGGTTATTGATATGCTCAAGACTCTACCTTTGGAAGAAAGAAACCAATGGCCAGAAAAGTTACCAGATCTGGTAGACTTGTACAACCATATCCCGGTGAATTCGACCAACTGCAGCCCTGCTTACCTGATGCGAGCCAGACCTCGCAAGTTACCTGTAGACTTTGAGATGGGGACTGTGTCACCTGAGGCGGTTCAGGAAATAGAGGATTGGGATACAGAGCGGCAGCAGCGGTACCGTAAGGTCCAGGAATGCGTAGAGAGGAGCCTGTCTCAAGCAAGAACGAGACAAGAGCAGCATTACAATCAAACAGCCCCAGCAACTCCCTTAGCACCTGGAGAACAAGTCCTCAAGAAGAAGCGGAGGACGCATAAATTGGATGATCAGTGGGAAAACGAGCCCTACACCATTATCCCCTCCAACTTTGACAATAGTAAGGTATGCCTCATAAGCAAGGATGAAGGCAAGACCTATCAAGCAATTTCTCGAGACCGCCTGAAAGCGTGCCCTGAACGGTGCAGAACCCAAAAAGAAGTAGAAGAAGTACAAGAAAGTCCCCAAAGTCAAGAAAAAGAGGAAGAGATGATCCAAACAATCCTTGGAAAATTCCCCAAAACTTGGACCCGAATAAACAATGCCATAGTGGTACCAGTCTTGACGTTCCCGCAGTTGGTCGAGCCAGAAGCAGAAGAGGTTCCAGATCCACCTAAAGAACCGGCCGCTCCAACACGAGGTGACACGCCAGCAGTGGAACAGGAGGTTCAACCCCCTGCCAGTGGTGAACCTGCCGTACCCTTGGCGAATCTGAGATCCCGTAGGCAACCGACACGTATCCCTGTCAGGGTTAGGCCTACCAATCACACGGGGGGGGGCAGACCCTCTAAGTAGTCAGGGACAAACCCCAGAGCTACGCCGGTCCCAACGTAGCACTCGGGGACAGCCCCCTCCAAGGTATAGAATATAGAAAGTAAAATACCTAACAGATTGTAAATAGTTATGTGAAATGTCTGTAATGTTGTGTATAAAATGCTTTTTGTCTTAGGTGATTAAGTAAATGGACAATTGGGCCACTGGACTATGGGTGGCCAACACCTACATTGTTCATGGTTAGCACCAGTGTGCTCAACACCCCTGAAGAAAAACCCGTCCGGCGTGCATAGAGTGGGGTCATCAATGCTCTGACGCACGCCCAGAGCCTACGTTGGGGGTTTGATCGCGGCGGGTCCCCAATGGAGCAGTGTAATGGACACCCGGCGGGGAGCCACACTGGACTCCTATAGTAGTATTTAAGTTTGTAACGTTTAAGTAATGCGCCTCCCATAATGGGATGAAATGTTGTAACATGTTATGTTTGTTTCCACAGTCCGGGAGTACTGAATTTAACTAAGGGGGAGTGTGGCGCCCCAGGACCTGGTCGCCACAACAGCATTGCCCTCCCAAAGGGTTAATGCTGAGCCTGGAGGTAATTGGGAGATCCATTGGCCAGCAAGTGTAACACCCAACGCAGTTCTCCCTCCGGCCAGCAGGGGGAGCTCTGAACCTGGGATTCCAGGGAGCATCCCCTTAAGCCTGGTCTGAGAGAGGAAGTAGTGTTCAGTCTGTAGAGAGCAGTAGGAGTGAACAGACGCAGAGTGAGCTGTCCTGTGAATCTGGGGCCTAGAGCTGGAGCAGCTTGGCCCAGAGAAGCAGGAGGAGCTGAGAGGCAGCAGGGAGACTCGGACATCGGAGTCTGTGGCCACCAGGGCTTAAAATACTCCCTGGTAGCCGAATCCGAAGGGCAGGAGAGCTGCAAGCACCTGGCCCAAAAACATCCCAAAGGTACAGCTGCAGCATCAAGGCCGGTGTGGATTCCAGCAGAGAAGCACCAGAGAGAGAGCCTGCGCAGCCTGCTACAGAGGGAAAGGGACGCACCAACAGTCCCAGCAGCACAGAGGGCCATTGCTGGATTCAGAGAAGCAGGGTCCTATCGTAACAAAGCAAAGTAAAGGAGTAGGCCTCATACTCAGCTGGCCAGAGAGATCACCCCAAGTACTTCCAGGCCGACCGGATCCCCATCACCACCTGTAACGGTCTCCCAGGACTGGACTGTTTCCAAAGTAAAGAGGAAAAGGTAAAGAGACTGTTGTTTATGCCTGGTTCTTTCATCGCCTGTCGGCCCTGCACCGTGTTAGCCACACAACCTCATAGACGTCCACGAGCACTAACAGTATCCCCGGGGCTCCGCTCCACCTGTGGGGAGCAGTACCACCATTGCTGCCATAACATCACCCCGGAGGCCTCACACAGCAGCAGAGGCTTAATAGCCGCATACCACAGGTGGCGTCACGAACACAAACTTTATTCACCAAGCCACATATTATACTGACACCCACCAGGGCCACGGAGCCGGGCCCAGCCACCACTGACTACCACCGGACTAGTCCGGCCCGGCACCGGGTGTCCCATAGCCCTGGGGTGGGCGAGTCACACACATGGTAAATAATGAAAAATAAGGTCTTACTTAAAACTACTACACCTGACCCACCCGGTTCTTGTACTAAGCAGAGTTAACAGCTGCGCAGTCCCTAAATGCCTCTGTGCAGAATGAAACAACCCTTCTGGATGACTCATATGACGACTTGGACCTTGCTTGCTAAGCAGCCATTGAAGGTTACGTACCTCCTAAAGAATCCGGGGGATGGTGCAGAGTAAAATAAGGTAAACCAAAAGTAATAGTCTGCCAGGAGAAGCGCAAAAGAAACAGGCTGTAGTTCCAAGCAGGAATTATTTTAGAAATATCATCAGCAGTAAATGAAAATCCAAGGAAGCTTTAAATAGTTAAAATACAGAATAGGAAATGTGGCACCCCTGCGGCTCCACTCGCCTTAGAGTACTGCACCTTATTTAAGGTACTGTATTTGCCTGGGGTAAGGAGGGGGTTAATCACTGGTGTTCCACATTCACACTTTACATATACTGTAGCTTAGGAGCCCTCTCAGTGTGGAGCTGGACTAGGGTAGGCAGGGTGGGTTTGCCAACATGAAGTTTGGGACTTCCTGGTCACTAGGACAATCACCTGGGGGGCGGGTTCCACTTGGGGTAGAAGTAGGAGCAACTTCACACAATATTCAGTCAGTCTACCAGGAACTTCAGTTCTGGCGACACAACACCACCATCTTCTTCCTTTTTCTCTTCTTTCACGGGGCCTGTAGTTTGGAGCAGAATGCTCAGCCCGGGTTCCTCACTACTGAAGGGGCAACTCTTAGAAAGGACATTTTCCAAACACTGGGGGCTTCTTCTAACTTATCCGAGGTCGACGAGGCCCATCACAGCAGGTGACCAGAACTACACGGGCGCGCGGCATAACAGTGAGTAAAACAACCTGGAACCGCAGCAGCCGACTCGGACTCTTATTACCAGCGCCCGCGCCCCGCACCTCGGCGCCAACGACCCCCGCCACCACTACAATCCTCATCATCTTCCCCAGGGTCCACTCCACCTGTGGGGAGCGAAACCATCTTTGCTGCTACTACCATCCGCCCCAGGAGACAGTGACAGCAGCGGCTAATCCCTAGCCGCGTACCGCAAATGGCGTCATGAAAACAACCTCCACCCTCACCCTTATCCCCCCATTCCCCTCTGTGTACACCTCAGGGTCACGAAACCGTGCAGGGCCACCCGTGACATCCCCTGACCTTCACCGGCCCGGTGACGAGTATTTTCCCCCGACCCCCTGGGGTGCTACATTTGGCATCATGAACAGGATAACGTTCCCGGGCAAAACCCAGGTACTGTGCACGTTAAAGGACTGTGTTTAACGTATTGCTTAAAAAGGACAGTCACCATTAGTCATTCCATGCGGGAAAAGAAGGTGCGTGCCATCATGGGAGGTACCCGCAAAGAGCGTGAAAGAGCAACTAGCAGGGAACCCTGTACCTGCAAAGACATGTACAGGGAGGAAAGAGACCAAACTGTCCCTGTTGCCAGACCTGCAGCATTGACCCCAGCTCCGGTGCTACTATTTATCATGCCATATCTTCCAGGGACAACATGGCTCCACCAGTATTCCTGGGAGGCATATGTGCCACCCTGTAGGCGGGACCAGGCGGATGGAGAACGCCCACGTAGGGGTCTAGAGAACCCAGGGCGGGAAAACACAGTGAGTTAAGCTTTAGTTCAAGTTCAGAGAGGAGTGAAGGAGGAGGTGAAGCTCAAGTGCAGAGTGCAGTGGTGCCGGGGTGGAGCCCTGGTGCATTGGCTAGGTGGCAGATGGTGGTCCGTGTCTGACAGGAGACGGGAAGATGGCAGCCAGAGATCCGAGGTAGACAGGGGCAAGGTTGTAGCCCGCCGGTACTGACACCAGAGAACCAACCCGGAAACCGTGCACAGAGGGTGTACTTGGACCCTGAAGCTAGGACCGGAACCAACCGCTTAGCTAATTAACCAATTGAGATTATAGATCCTGATCCAACCAAAGTCCCAAAAGCATACAACCACCCACCGAGAGGGATATGGCATCCGCCAGAGCCTGACAGATCCCAAGGGTCAGCGTCAGCGGGCACGGCTCCACAGGTACACAAAATACCGGGAGCGGACTCCCGTGTTCCACACCGGGAAGTCCACCACATCACAGCGCAGTGCAGAGGAAAAGTAACACAGACCACCAGCCCGGGTGGGGGACCAGAGTACACCCGGCCACAGAGGCCGGCCACC
This sequence comes from Anomaloglossus baeobatrachus, assembly GCF_048569485.1. Lineage (NCBI taxonomy): Eukaryota > Metazoa > Chordata > Amphibia > Anura > Aromobatidae > Anomaloglossus > Anomaloglossus baeobatrachus. The sequence goes on from NC_134362.1 coordinate 64,579,007, forward strand.
TTGGTTAACTACTGGACTTGTCCGATTTATTTAATCGTGAGTAAAATGAGACTCCTTGGTCTGACCAGGTGTGCCGGCCCCTGCCATCACCGTCCCCTGCACCAAGTCACCGGGCCCCGGGGCAACCATCCCTACGAACGGAGGGTTTAAGAACCAGCTGCCATTCCATCATCCCCGGGTGCCCCACAACAGCAGTGGTGGTGCCACACTTCACTACACACCGTGGGTGGTGTCACAGACTGACTACGGCAAATCCCATACAAATACGTCCCCTTTTCATTTGGAGTGTCCGCGTGACCCCCGGGTCCGGTGAATCCCTCGAGCCACACCGCAGATCCGGATCCGAGCAGCGCCGGCTGCTGGCACGGGGGCGACACACATATAAACTGGCTGACTTCAAGGAGAGACTTTACAGTTTATTCCCAGTGTACCCTATGACAGAGGACCAGAAATCCAGTGTCCTTATTGGTCAATTGACCGGAGCAGCCCGACGTGAAGTCAAATCCTGGCCAGAGACCGATAAAAGAGTGGCAAAGGAAATTTTCACTAAACTCAAGGAACCCTTTGATACCCGTACAGCAGCTGAGATAAAAATGCGGTTTTATGGGTTGAAGCAAAAGGTGCAAGAAAGTATTCGGGACTATACTTTAAACCTTCAGGAGACTATGAGAGCTGTTCGGCAAGTGGAACTGGAGAAGGTGAAAGATGAGAATTGCCTGCTAACTGATCAATTCATTGAGGGGCTTCTGTCTGACACCCGCTAGACCCAAATGCGCATTGTATCTATGCAAAACCCTGATCTCAGCTTTGCGGAGTTTAAAGACTGAGCCGGATTGCAGCAGTGTTGTGCTAAAGCAACCGGGATTATCGCCATCTACACCAGTGAGGGTGGGAGCCAAGGAACAGACTATGGGTGAGAGCTCTATTGAAGGACTGTGGCTCCACATGCTGGAATTGATTAAAGGTGTGGTTACTTTGACCAAAACGGTGCAATCCAAGCAGCCGGCTCAGCAACCTGCAATCATTGAACTGGCTTCTAGTGCTGATGACCTCCCCCTAGCGGTGATGCGGGAGAGCCCCGCTGCCACAAGTTCCTGATCGTTATGATGTTGATGGGCAGCTGATCTGCCGGTGCTGCGAAAAATTTGAACACTTTGCCCGTGGATGTCACTTCAGTGCCCAGAGCCAGGGGGTTGGGACCAGCTACTGCCATCCGCCCCGGAGGACAGTGACAGCAGCAGCGGCTAATTCCCTGGCCACGTACCGCAGGTGGTGTCACGACAACAACCTCCACCATCACCCTTATCCACCCATCTACCTCCGTGTACACCTTGGGGTCACAAAACTAGGCAGGGCCACCCACGATATCTCCTGACCCTCACCATCACGGTAATGAGTATTTTCCCCTGACTCCCTGGGGTGCTACAGAAACACTTGTTGGCAGAAGGGCAAAAAGCACACAAATTGTTTATACAGAGACAAAGTGTTCAGAACTAGGACAGCAACCAAACCTGATTCTGGCCCAGTGGAGAGGGAAACTGATCAAAGTACACGAGGATGCAAAATTAAATCTAAGGCTTGACAAAGGCTTTCATAGACTTATATTGAGAGCTAGTGACTGTAACAGTCACTTCCAGTCAGTCAGGAGCTGTGGTCACTAGTTGGCACCACGGGACTGAAGCAGTACCAGTAGGAGCAGAAAACGGCGGCTGGTAAGTTTATTACTAGGGGCAAGGAACATACATAGTGATTCCACTCCGGTGGTGAAATATAAAAACTTGCTGGAGTGGTACTGAAAATAAATGTAGAAAGAAAAGGCTTGAGTCTATGATTTGCCTTATGGAGCAACTCTCCTATAACAAACAAATATGTACCATCCAGCTTATAAAGGCGTCTTTGTTCCGGATGAGCGGAGTCTCAAGAATACACAGTAACTGTGATACAATGTTTCCTGCTTCTGATATTCTAGAATAATGGTTTTAGGACATATCCAAAACAGTAACAACACAGTAGACAAGTAGACATAGAGCTTACGCATTTCAGGCTTAGCAATAGCAATCCTTCATCATGAGGAAGCCAGTGACATCACTTGCTGCACGGGTAGGATATATATTATACTATAGTTATTCTCATCAATATTTTAATGTCTTTTGCAGCAAATATGACAATCTTCTGGTCTACGTCTTTCTATATTAATATACATACAACTTTTGATGCTGTGATACAAGTCCAGGTAACATCGGTTATGCAGGTGTATATAACTCTTGGACCATCTTATCATGATCAGACTTCCGGTAAGATATCAAGTTTACTTCTTAAAGAGTTGGAATAAGTACTTGTGTTTATATTTTTTGCCTCTCGCTACTCCCCAGCCTCGCCAGTCTGCCAATCCCTTCACTGGCTTCCCATCGCCCAACGACTCCAGTTCAAAACATTAACCATGACATACAAAGCCATGCACAACCTGTCTCCTCCCTACATCTGTGACCTAGTCTCCCGGTACCTACCTGCACGCAACCTCAGATCCTCACAAGATCTCCTTCTCTGCTCCTCTCTTTTCTCCTCTTCCCACAATCGCGTACAAGATTTCTCCCGTGCATCCCCCATACTCTGGAACGCTCTACCTCAGCACATCAGACTCTCCACTACCGTGGAAAGCTTCAAGAGGAACCTCAAGACCCACCTCTTCCAACAAGCCTACAACCTACAATAGCCCTCAGTCCAGTAGACCACTGTGCAACCAGCTCTGTCCTCACTTATTGTACCATCACCCATTCCCTGTAGACTGTGAGCCCTCGCGGGCAGGGTCCTCTCTCCTCCTATACCAGTCTGTCTTGTACTGTTAATGATTGTTGTACATATACCCTCTCTCACTTGTAAAGCGCCATGGAATAAATGGCGCTATAATAATAAATAATAATAATAATAATATTTTAGGATTACACCTTCCTGCATCCTGATATTGCATTCATAGTGTATATACTCTAGGTTGGGGGTGCAAAACTCACCGCACATTATATTATTCTGTTATGCCCCCAACTATCTGGTAACAGAAATATCTGCCTTTGTGACTGTTTCCATGTAGTTTCCATAACAAAGAAATGGGGGATGTCACAGTCATCTGTGTTCCCTCTAAATTTTAACAGAATGCAGTCCCTTAACCCAACCCATCTTTGTTACTCCAGAGAGATGTATATGAGTTATAGGCGGCCATCTATTCTTGTGTTCTCTACATTGCAGTTTTATGCATTTATGTTTACAATGGACAAAGTCACCGTCACTCACGACCTTCTCCTCTTCTTAATTCTGACCGTAGGTAAAGGAGAGCTATATTATTCCCATAAGCGCGGGTTCCACTTTCTGGACTACTATCTATAAGGCTTCATGGCATAAAATGTTGATAGTCTGGACATATCTCAGATGATAATACCCCCATAAATATTGTTGAAGCCCTTACGAGTGATTCAACATGACAATGTGTCCCTCAGACCAGATTAGGTTGTGCACCCCTGCTGTAGATACGGATAATATTTATGTAACTAAGGTCACTTTCAGCTTCTATATTAGGTAAAATTCTCTGAAGGAGATATCCCAACATCTATAATTTTTTTTCAAACTCCCTGTAAGTCTAACCATGCCTTCCAACACTTACTGGCCAATTTTTTTTGTTTCTTACTTCTTCAAGCTCCTATATTACTTCTAAAGGCCCCGTTACGCGGGACGATATCTTGGGCGATCTCATGAGTGATGTGACATGCCCAGATCGTATTTACGATTTGCCGAGATCGCACATAGGTCGTTTATTTGCTGTCACACGTAATGATCTCAAAACCGACGCATCAGCGATCAACGATAAATTGTTTGACCCAGGCGGTCGTTTGAATGTTGTTCGACGTTGGCAGGGTGTCAAACGGAGCAATATATCGGCTGCATCCGCAAAAGCAAACAATTTTTTAAAAGTGAACGACGTGTCAATGATCCACGATTTTCATTCTATTTGCGATCGTTCAGAGTCGCTCGTAGGTGTCACACGCAACGACGTCACGAATGATGCCGGATGTGCGTCACGGAATCCGTGACCCCGACGACATATCGCTCGTTATATCGTAGCGTGTGATGACTGACGCCTTTAGGGTCAGGTGGGTGCCTGTAGTCGCAGCTTCTCCCCCAGAGGATGAATCTTCCTGCTTGTCTCTTGTCCTTCCCAGCCAAACTGAATAATCTCCCCGGTAAGCAGAGAGTTTGGGTGGATCCCAGGCCCCCCTCCCGCAGACTTAGTGACAAAATTCCGGCAGGGAGTGATTAACCTGCAAACAGGACAATTTATACAGAATGGACAGAGCACCATGCCTAAAATGTGAACCTACACAAACTGATGCACAACCCCCCATATTCCACTATCACACACACCTATTATATTATGTACATACATAAAATTATTTTTCTTCTTACAAGGACTGTGTGGAAACTTCAATAACATCCAGAGTGATGATTTTAAGGCTATTAGCGGAATCGCTGAAGGGACTGCTGTGAGTTTTGCTAATACATGGAAGAGTAATAGCAACTGCCCCAATATCAAGAGCAGTTACGAGGACCCATGTTCTCAAAATCTGGAAAAAGGTATGTGAATATTGAAACACTAGTGGAATGGACATTTTTTCATGCATTCCTTTATGCTTCACCCAGCTATTTATGTATTGAAAATATTCTTCCTGAAGTCTAGTATGCATGTGATAGAAATCTTGGAAAAATAGAGCAATCCACCACCGCTACTTGTCGTCTCACTGTCTCACATAAGGCATGAGTACTTTGCATAGTTTGTGTAATAAACTTGTATAAACTTGTAATAAATTAAATTGTGTTAATTGTAAGAGTGTAACCAATTTATTGCACATTTGTTTTGCTTGTTAAACTGAAAGAACTTTGTCTTTTTACAGAAAAGTATGCACAACATTGGTGCGCCTTGCTTACATCTTCTAATGGACCCTTCACCCCTTGCCACAGTGTAGAAAATCCACAAACATATTATTCGGTAATGAATATCTTCTAACTCTTCTATTGGGGAATGCGATGCAAAATACACATAGGTTTTTACATAGAATATTTTTAGATGCTATGGTTCTGCCGTGACAGTGACATCCATAGACCCCACTTAATTCACTTACAGACACAATCTTCTATATAGGAACTACCACTTGGCTACCAAATGATGCACAGCCCACCATAAAAAAAATGACCATCATTGTTCTCTGTACAGTGTCATCTATCATGTACCTAACAGTGATAAACACTGCGCCTCAATCCAAAAACGGCCAAGGGGCTTTAAGGACAGTCGTAGAATATGGACCCCAATTCAGTGTCTGCAACAGGTGAAGAAAAGAGGTGGCCCATTGCAAACATCATCATAAATGTGGATTTTTAGTGAAAAAGACTATTGCTCATTTTGGAAATATTAAAATACATTATAATATGAAGGCACCAGTGTCTTATAAAGTCCTATTCTTTTTTTGTCTAGTAATAGTTGCCATTTTTGGTGCCAAGTAATCAAAATGGCATAAATTAATCACAAATTTGTCAAAATGGTCTTTCTTCCTGTCTTGAGCTGTTTTGCAAATTCTGGCTCCGGAAGTTGCACGTTGATGCAACAAAAAAAAATCTCAAAAATGCGTAAATATACTGGCATACTCAAAAATCCACCAGTGGAGAACTAGAGTATATTGGCACCAAATTGTATGACTTTTTATAAATATGCAATTGTTTTAACAGTTGAAAACATGTGGAATTGTCATGCTTGGCAAGTGTGACGAGCATGGCAAGTGCATTCAGGCCTACACAACAAAGGGGACACCAGGGACACGATAACAAAGGAGGGCCCTGGTGCTAGTGAGAAGGGTAGATAGGACACCTCCTATCCTTACCTGCAGCTGTCCCTACTCTCCTCTCCAGTTTCCTCAGTCTCCTCAGCTGTCACCAAGCAGGAACCTGAAACCCTGAGAAGCCCTGGAAATACCATGGCTAGTGAGTGGCAGGTGAAGTTCGCTAAACCCACCACTGCACTAATAAGACACAAGGGAAGGAAAGACAAACTGGGGAAAACAGTGTAGCACCCCTGTGGTACCAGGTGCCACAAAACGTAAGTGTAAACCCAAACCCCGGAATATCCATGCCAGTCAACACACAAGTACCTTCAGGCTACACACACAACTCCAACACCAAACTGGGAGCCTGCCTAGCAACAGGTAAAAGGGATGGACACTGACTGGATAGTTGCCACCCAATCTGTAGGGAGAGAGCCAGCAAGGGGAGGGGCCAGTGGTCAGTTGGGAAGGTGGGAGGAAGTGGTGTGCAGTCTGTTAGGAGGGAGTTGAAGGGAGTAGAGAGTCGAGTGAGGAAGCAAGAAGGAGAGGAGTGAAGTAGTAGAAAGTGGAAAGCACAGAAACTGATCTGAAGAATCACCGGAGTGTTGTAAAAGGAGCGAGGAACTGTGGAGTACGGAACGGGGACTCTAGGCATCATGGGTTACCTGTGGAAGCGTCAGACTCCAGGAACCACGGGAGGCCTGTGGAAGTCTGGAACCAAGGCTCACAGTACTCAACAGAAGGCGGGGTCCAGACCTTAGGACAGTGGGACACTTTATGGTCAGCTGTTAACTTTACCGGGTGAGAAGATCTCCAGGGTCCATTGCCAACCCAAAAAGTCCAAAGCACAAGCAGCAAAGAGGGGACCCCTGAACCGCTTAAATAGTCCAGGCTGCCTGCATTAGGGCCAAGGCTAAAGGAAAGGGACTTCCAAGTAGCTCCAGGCCACGGGAGTCCAACCACAACGAGTTTGCACGGAGGACAGCCAACCCAGGTCACATCTGACACAGAGAACAAGGGGAGCAGGTACACCTGGGAAAGGCACCAGCGGGTTTGGGTACCACCGCAACAAAGTAAATGAAGTGAAAACTGCAATACTGGTGTGGACTGTGTTCTTGATCATCCTGTGCACTCACATAGATGGTTCCCAACTACTATCCCCATCATCCACTGCTGGGCTCCAGCCCTACTTGCGGAGGGCCCAAAACACCTTGGCTGCATTACTCCATCAGCCCCAGCAGAACCAAGCAGCGGCGGCTTCAAATGACCTGGCCGCATACCGCAAGTGGTGTAGTCGACAAAGTCTTTTATTTTATTTTCTTTTTTTTACCCCATTTTATTCGGACCAACCTCCAGGGTCATGGAACCGGGCATCGGCCATGACCACAACTCTCCTGAGTGTCACACACGCCTGGGATAGAGTATCCCACAACGCTGGGGTGTCACAACAGCAATGAAAAAATGATAAGCCCAAGTTCAAGACAACCTCTCAGCAGGACCTTCCACCAAGGCGGCCAGAGAACAGTGAGTTTGTATCTTCAGCAAGGACTACTGGGAAAACACTACTGCTTTAAACCTGAAGGGGCGTGGCTACAAAACAGATGCAGATGAAATGCTCTGCTAGTAGCTGCTGAGAACAAAATGGACATCAACTCCTTAGGTCCCAAAGGAAATGAAACTACTTTTAAATATAGATCCTTACATGTAGTGAGTGACTTTAGTCCTGAACCTGTCACTCGTCATCAAAGATAGAGAGACGACGATGATAGGACTCACTAAACTTTGACCACAAAGAGAAACCCCCCCACAAAAAAAACAAAAAGGAAAAAGGGAGTATATATTTAATAACTTGCAATGTAAAAAATGATCTTTCTTCCTGTCTTGAGCTGTTTTGTAAATTTTGGTGACAAAAGTTGCACATTGGTGCCAAAAAGTTGCAAAAAAGAATCAAAATACTGGCATACTCAAAAATACACCAATGGGGAACTGGAGTGTATTTACACCACATTTTATGACTTTTTATGAAGATGCAATGGATGATTCAGGCGAAAACATGTAGAATCACTAAACTTTGACCACAAAGTGGAAAAAAACAAAACAAAAAAAAACAAACAAAAATATAAAATGAAGTTCAAAAAAAGCACCAATAGAATAATGAATTGGCTGCAGTGCAAACTAAAAAGGTGAAAAACACAAAACTAGACTAAAATATGCTCAAAAGCAATGATTAATCTGGGCCATAATACTTCGTTTTATCCCATTTTTTGGGTTAATCACTTGGCAGATGTTATTTCAGTAATGTATGGCATAATCTCTAATTGGCTCCTTGTGCCGCCGTGTGCTTTGTTTTTTTAGAACTGCCTCTCAGACACATGCAGCTGTGAAGACAGTGAGGAATGCATGTGTGCAGCGCTGGCATCATACGCCTATGCATGTGCCAAGAAAAATGTCGCTATCATTGCATGGAGAGACAGTGTTTGTGGTACGTACTCACCAAGTACTCCTTTAGCCCATGATAATGTGTCCTTTGATTTATAACATTTTACTGTTTCTGTTGCTTCTTATAGAAAAGTACACAAAGTCTTGTAAAGAGTCCCAGGTATACCAGTACAACGTGACCCGGTGTCAGCCTACCTGCCGATCTCGGAGTAATGATGATGCAACATTCGACTTTGAATTCTTCCCAGTGGAGGGTTGTGTGTGCAGAGAGGGAACATATCTGAATGACAATGGAGACTGTGTAATGTCAGCTTCATGTCCATGTTACTACCAAGGCAATGTCATGGAATCTGGAGAAATGGTGGAAGAGAATGGAATTACATGGTAAGGATGTAAAAAAAAATATCTGAGTTTCTTTTATCTTGAGTTTATATCTATGTGGTCCACTTTAAACTCCATTAAGTATCTTAAAATTGCTTCTTAAGGCTCTGTCACACGCAGCGACGTATCTAACTCTATATCGCTGGGGTCACAGATTCCGTGGTGTACATCCAGCATCGTTAGCGACGTCGTTGCGTGTGACACCAACGAACGACCATTAACGATGGAAAATACTCACCCATCGGTCATTCCTTTTCAAAAAATCATTGTTTGTGAGGACGCAGGTTGTTCATTGTTCCCGAGGCAGCACACATTGCTATGTGTGACACCTCGGGAACGACGAACTACAGCTTACCTGCGGCCGCCGGCAATGAGGAAGGAAGGAGGTGGGCGGGATGTTACGACCCATCTCCATGCTTATCTCCGCCCCTCCGCTTCTATTGGGCGGCCGCTTAGTGATGCCGCTGTGACGCCACATGAACCGCCCCCTTAGAAAGGAGGCGGTTCGCCGGCCACAGCGACGTCGCTAGGCAGGTAAGTCCGTGTGACGGCTCCTAACGATATTGTGCACCACGGGCAGCGATTTGCCCATGATGCACAAACGACGGGGGCGGGTACGCTCGCTAGCGATATCGCTGTGTGTGATGGGGCCTTTAGTTCTGGGTCTTTTATAATATATATATAATCAGATGCTGCCTGGCACTTTGAATTCTGGAAACTAATCTGGTGCCCAGAAATTGGCTGTGTGCATATTTGTCGACACATTATTTTATTCTAGCTTATTCTTTTAATATTTGTAAACAATCACTACATAAAAAAATGGAAAATCTGTCATTTTAATGTTTTATGTTCACAGCACATGTGAAAGAGGCCACCTGACCTGCATGGGAGCAGTTATTAAAGCTCCAGGTAAATCAAAGGCTCTGTCTTCAATCATTATGGAAAAGTTTTATGAATTTCCAATGTTTACCAATATTATTATTTACTAACATTTCAAATAGTTGAGAATTTCAAAAACTTGTGATTTTGAGCAGATTTGTAAAATATTTTGATAAGTGTTTGTAATTGTGTGGGTCTGAGAAAAACCTTTGAGAACTTTTGATAGATATAAATAATGATTTTTGAATAATAAAAAAAAAAGGTTAGAGTTTTCAGTTACTGGAACAACTACGTGGTCATTTAAAGAGGATCTGTCACCAGATCGAAAGTTGGCAGATTTTGCTCTTCCTTAATTCCCGCTGCTCCCCAGATTATTTATTTATTTATTTTAATCTGGAAACAAATCCAGAGATATCAGCATTTAGGGTTGTTTTTATGGTGTTTTTTAAGTGAATGACTCATAGGATTCTCGGAGGACGTGTTTTTAGGGTGCTCTGCATACTGACCCTGGGAGCCAAGGCTCCTTGGTAAAGACCTTAAAAGTTGTACTAAATGAAAAAGACCAGATCTTTAGAAGCTTAAAGTGCACCAATCACCAGGATTTTCCTATATAACCTAAAGCCAGTGCTATACTGACACTATCATGCTGGTTCTTTACATACCTTTAGTTGTGAGATCAAATGTATGGGTTTTGAAACACAAGCAAGTAAAGTTTTTAAAATAAACAGTTGTTTGATTGTCAGTAGCTGCCGAGCAGCTGATAGCTGGGGTGGGTATTCATAGCTAATCCCGCCCCCCTGCCTGTCTATCCTCCTACTATCTATTATTTATCCTAATTCCATTATAGACGTTTGTGGCTATAAATCATGGTGGCTAAAAGGACCTGTGCTGACATCATACCCATGTGACCAGAAGGGGAGGGGCCTCAGCCAACAGAAAAATAATGTTGCTTCCTGGTATCAGTTATGTTGGCTGAGGCCCCGCCCCTTCTGGTCACATGGGTAAGACATCAGCACAGGTCCTTTTAGCCACCATGATTTATAGCCACAACCATTCGTAAAAAACTTCTATAATGGAATTAGCATAAAAGATAGGGGGAGAAACCCAGGCAGGGGTCGAGAATCACTATCAAATTCCACCCCAGCTATTAGCTGCTGTCAATCAAAAAACTTAATTTTACAAACTTTACTTGCTTGTGTTTCAAAGCCTATTATTATTATTATATTATTATTATTTATTATAGCGCATATTTTCCATGGCGCTTTACATGGGAAAGGGGTATACAAAATAGGGACAAGTACAATAATCATAAACAATACAAGACACAGACTGGTACAGGAGGATAGATGTCCCTGCCCGTGAGGGCTCACAGTCTACAAGGAATAGGTGAGGATACAATAGGTTAGGGTAGAGCTGGTTGTTCGGCGTTATATCGGACTGAGGGTTACGGCAGGTTGTCGGATTGTCTGAAGAGGTGGGTCTTCAGGGTCCTTTTGAAACTTGTCAAGGTAGGCAAGAGTCTGATGTGTTGTGGCAGAGCATTCCAGAGTATGGGGGAGGCACGGGAGAAATCATGGATGCGATGGTGGGAAGAGGAGATGAGAGGGGAGTAGAGAAGGAGATCTTGTGTGGATCGAAGGTTACGTGCAGGTAAGTACCGGGAGACTAGGTCACAGATGTAGGGAGGAGGCAGGTTGTGGATGGCTTTGTAGGTCATGGTTAGTGTTTTGGACTGGAGTCGTTGAGCAATGGGAAGCCAGTGAAGGGATTGGCAGAAAGGAGAGGTCAGGGAGTAGCGGGGGGACAGGTGGATTAGCCGGGCAGCATAGTTTAGAATAGATTGTAGGGGTGCGAGTCTGTTAGAAGGTTCCTATACATCCAATCTGATAACTAAAGGTATGTATAGAATCAGCATGATAGCGCAAGTATAGCACTGGCTATAAGCTATATAGGAAAATCTTGGTGATTGGTTCCCTTTAAGGAAGATACAAAAAGAAAAATACTTAAGGGGACAAAAAGAATAAAAGAAGTGCTAAAACTAACCACTTTTGACCTGTGATGGGTCATCATTAAAAACTGTAATATTTATACCAATATACCTGAATTTTGAGACAGAACCAGAGCTTTTTCTTAACGGTTCCATGTTAGAGTTGAGCATTTCTGACTACATAAGCACTGCTAGGTGTGTGATATGTTTTGTTTAGGACATATACCTTTTTCATTCTTTCAGACGAATAGGGGGATACATCCGTGTTGTACAATATACATTCATACAATGGCGTGCAGTTTGCTATTAGCCAATACGCATTGTGGCCTTTTTTCCCTAAAAACATATGACAGCATATAGAATTTTTTTTTCCAATTTTCCAATGAATTATATGGACTGTGTGCCAACACACAAGGTCCATAATACACATGATAATGCTGTGCACAGAATCACAAGACATGAGCTGCACACTAACACTGTACAAGATCCCATACATTAATTACATTATAATATTAGAGTTAATAAAATACTACATAAGACCTTTTTAACATGTCAGTATTTTGAATCAGTGTTTCATCGGTATTTGTATGCCGGAGTGGAACTTAAAAACTACAGTGGGTATGGAAAGTATTCAGACCCCTTTAAATTTTTCCCTCTTTGTTTCATTGCAGCCATTTGGTAAATTCAAACAAGTTTTTTTTTCTCATTAATGTACATTCTGCACCCCATCCCCCATCTTGTCAGGAAAAAACAGAAACGTAGAAAGTTTTGCAAATTTATTAAACAAAAAAAACTGAAATATCACTTGGCCATAAGTATTCACACCCTTAGCTCAGACACTCATATGTAAGTCCCATGCTGTCCATTTCCTGTGATCCTCCTTGAGATGGTTCTACTCCTTCTTTGGAGTCCAGCTGTGTTTAATTAAACTGATAGGACTTGATTTGGAAAGGCACACACCTGTCTATACAAGACGTCACAGGTCACAGTGCATGTCAGACCAAATGAGAATCATGAGGTCAAAGAAACTGCCCAAGGAGCTCAGAGACAGAATTGTGGCAATTATGACTTCCCAGTAAGAAGGCACTGCGCCGAAATGCGCGTAGGGATTTGACAGTGGCTCCACGTGGATACAGATAGTACACTACATTTTTACTTGTTGTATGCACATTATACCATCTTGGCACCCCAGAGTGACCCCCTTTTTTTACATTTTCTTATGCAATTTGCATTAATATATAGCATTGACATACTATTAGTCCCTCCAGTAATTTGGGGATAATATTGCCATATCTTTATATTTTCACAGTACTATATACATATCTTGCTGCCAGTTGATTTCGCTATGTACTTTAACCTTTTGATATATGTTTTCTACTGGTTGTAGTACTAGCATAGGCTCTTTTTAACAAAATAGTTTTATTTAATATAATCTGTTGCTGCTATTATATGGTATGCAGTTTCCAATGTTTCTGGTCATTTTCTACTAAATTATGTGGTCTGTTAATTATTAATTTGATACATATCATTATCCTGAGATAGTGAGTACCAGCATTTATCAATTTTCTGACTAGTATATTATTTTATTAGTATATTATTATGTGAAAATATTTTTTTATTAATATTCTATTTGTACACAGTATATATGACTATATTTTTGATATCTTAAATGGCATAGCATGCAATAGTATTACTGTATTTATACCTATATTAATATCTATATTTATTTGTATTCTGTGGATAAGAATACATTTTTTTTTTTTTGCAATTATTCTCTGTATCACGTGGTTATAGTGCCACCTTGTGGTCATTTGCAATTATTGCAATATATTTTTTATACTTTAATGACATTTTCAATAAATTCTATTTTAATATAAATTGTGGTCTCTTGCGCACTATTTTGTGTATAGGTTTTTTAGAATTGTGGCAAGGCCCAAATCTGGCCAAGGTTACAAAATAATTTCTGCAGTACTGAAGGTTCCTAAGAGCAGATTGGCCTACATAATCCTTAAACGGAAGACGCTTGGGACCACCAGAACTCTTCCTAGACCTAGCCGTCCAGCCGAACTGAGCAATCATGGGGGAAGAGCCTTGGTGAGAGAGATAAAGAAGAACCCCAAGATCACTGTGGCTGAGCTCCAGAGATGCAGTAGGGAGATGGGAGAAAGTTCCACAATGTTAACTATCACTGCAGCCCTCCAGCAGTCGGGCCTTTATAGCAGAGTGTCCTGACGGAAGCCTCACCTTAGTGCAAGACATATGAAAGCCCGCATAGAGTTTGCAAAAACACATATGAAGGACTCCAAGTCTATGAGAAATTAGATTCTCTGGTCTGATGAGATGAAGATAGCACTTTTTGGTGATAATTTTAAGTGGTATGTGTGGAGAAAACCAGGCACTGCTCATCACCTGCCCAATACAATCCCAACAGTAAAACATGGTGGTGGCAGCATCATGCTATAGGGGTGTTTTTCAGCTGCAGGGAAGGGACGACTGGTTGCAATTGAAGGAAAGATGAATGCAGCCAAGTACAGACATATCCTGGAAGAAAACCTCTTCCAGAGTGCTCTGGACCTCAGACTTGGCCGAAGGTTCACCTTCCAACAAGACAATGACCCTAAGTACACAAATAAAAATAACAAAGGAGTGGCTTCAGAACAACTCTGTGACCATTCTTGACTGGCCCAGCCAGAGCCCTGACCTGAACCCAATTGAGCATCTCTGGAAAGACCTGAAAATGGCTGTCTACCAACGTTCACCATCCAACCTGACGGAACTGGAGAAGATCTGCAAGGAAGAATGGCAGAGGATCCCCAAATACAGGGGTGAAAAACTTGTTGCATCATTCCCAAGAAGACTCATGGCTGTACTAGCTCAAAAGGGTGCATTCAATACTGAGCAAAGGGTATGAATACTTATGACCATGTGATATTACAGTTTTTCTTGTTTAATAAATTTGCAAAAATGTCTGCATTTCAGTTTTTTTCTGTCAAGATGGGGGATGGGGTGCAGAGTGTACATTAATGAGAAAAATGTGAACTTTTTTGAATTTACCAAATGGCTGCAATGAAACAAAGAGTGAAAAATTGAAAGGGGTCTGAATACTTTCCGTCCCCACCGTATAATTGAAAGACTGACACCTGTTCTGTGTTTTGGAGACACTCCTGGTTTTGGCATTCAAATACTGATGAAACACTGTGGAAACACTGATGCAAAATACTGACGTGTGAAAGAGGTCTAAGGTTCAGTTCAACATCAAATTGACATATATGTCTTTACATTTCTTGTTAGGGTGTAGGATGGCCCCTGAAGAGTATACATGTACACATGTAGTGACAAGGTCCTATAAATTAAATAAAATAGTCAAAAATAATTCCTATATATTGAATGGTTGGTGCAGTTATCATTGATAGCTGATGAATAATGATTTTCAGCTTTGTAGCCATAGTACATCACATGCATATGTGATTGTTTTAAGGTACTATGAATGTGGCAGAAAACTCATATTTCTGTCCAACCAATACACCGATGCCTCTTCTTTGTGCCAGTCTTTGCACTGGTTGCCTATCCGTTACAGAATCCAATATAAACTTGTCACTGTGACCCACAAAGCTCTCCATAGTTCCGCACCACCCTACATCTCCTCTCTCATCTCTGTCTACCACCATACCTGTGCCCTCCATTTTCCTAATAACCTAAGTCTGACATCCTCTATAATCCGAACCTCCCAATTTTATCTCCAGGATGTCTATCACGCTGCACCAATTTTCTGGAATGCGCGACCAAAAACAATCAGATTAATAACCAGTACCCACAGTTTCAAGCGTGCCCTAAAAATACATTTCTTTAGACTGGCCTAATCACCTCACCTCACTCATTTAACTATCTATCCCCTGTTCTCTCTTCCACGCACTTTGTAGCTCTTTGCACCTGTAGTTGTAGAAATACTGGCTGGTGACCAGTTCATGCAGCGTTATTAAATTGCTCCTTTTTATTCTACTTATGGCTGGACCTTACATGACACTTTGTTTTTACCTTTTGCGTCCCCCTATCTCTTCATAGATTTTAAGCTTGCAAGTAGGAACCTCACGCCTCTTGATATATGATAAACTATGTGCTTCTCTGTAAAGTCTTATCTTGTTTGTCCAAGTTCCTTCTGAAATATAAAATGCTGCCGAATATGTCGGTCCTGTAGAAATAAAAATATTATTATGTAAAATTGCATTGCTATTTTTCACAATGATGTGATATCGAGATTTTGATTTATTTTTCTTCTAAACTTATCTATACATATTCCTAAGCGACCACTTTTATCTTATCCATTTCCAACTACCAATAACCACATCTCTCCCCAGTTTGCCCGCACCCTCTGGTTTATCTTAATTGCTCCAATGCGCCAAAAGGGACAAAGGGAGTGGAGTGTCAGAAGAGCTGCCATACACTGGACATAGACTGCGTAAGTAAACATGGACAATTTGGATATACGCAAGAGTAGAGCTGAGCAAACTCCCCACGGCTCGACTCAAAAGGTGCGCTCGTGAGCATTTATCGAACTGAACCTGAACCAAACCCAAGCCTTTATCCGAGTCTTTATACCTTTAACTCGGATAACCTCCTGAGAACAACCCCGCAACACCCAGATTTGCTGGTGTCGTGGCGGTGTCAACAGGAGGTCATCTGCGTTCATTAAATACTCGGATGACCTCCTGTCACTACAAACACACACTGATGGGTACCGGTGATGCTGTCCCCGGCAATGCTATTGCTTCCGGGTCCGCGTGTCAACATTTGCTACGGTAACGTCTAAATCCCAATGGCTAAAAAGATCTTTGCTGATGTCATGCCCATGTGACTATGTAAAACATAGTTTTTGAATATAATTTATTATTACATGTTCACAAATCACTAGTTGGAACATGTTGAGAAAGAGTTCATACGCTGAGTGTTGTACTGATCCATAATTTCATGCTCACAAACCTGCAAAAGGGTCAAAAATTGTTGGAGCCTTCCCCTCTTGTAAAGTTGTGCTCCATGTTGTGAGGCTGAAATGACCTCACTAATGTTCCGAATTTCTCTATTTTAGCCAATTACTCTATATTTTGGCCAATACATACATGATATTTTTTGCCTTAAATAGAATCTGTCATCAGGAATCCATGTTTTTCTCAATATGTAAATAAGCGGTTAAGATTAGGGATGATCGAATACTTCGATTATTCGGCTTTGTGAATATTTTCCAAATACCTCGCTGCTATTCGACTATTCGCGAATATTCGATGTGCAATGTAAGTCTATGGGAAACCCGAATAACAACTATTCGGTACTATTCGGGCTTCCCATAGACTTACATTGCGCATTGAATAGTCGAATAATGGCGAGGTACTCGGAAAATATTCGCAAAGCAGAATATTTGAGGTATTCGATCATCCCTAGTTAAGATGTATGGGATGGTGATAGATCTCCCCAAGAATCTGACTCCAGAGGGTGGAGATCTTGTGCGGTAGATGTCATTTTAAACAAGCCAGTATATATAGATGTATCTCCTTTTTTGTATTGATACAAAGTAACATCAGTTGACAATCACTTTTGTATGACGTAATTTGTGTCTCGTTTCTCCACAGTTCAGCTCTCATTGTACGTCAGGATGTGTGTGCCCTCCAGACTTGGTTTCTGATGGGAACGAAGGTTGTATCAGTGAGGAGCAATGTCCATGTATACATAATGAGGCTACGTATAGACCTGGAGACATCATCTCTGTTAGTTGCAACACATGGTAAGTCACAGAATCATAGAATCATAGAATGGTAGACTTGGAAGAGTCCTCAAAGGCCGTCTAATCCAACCCCCTTCGAGTGCAGGATTTCCTAAATCATCCCAGCTATATGTTTATCCAGTTTCCGCTTGAAGATTTCTATTGATGGAGACCTCACTACCTCCCGTGGTCGCCTGTTACACTCTCTGACTGCCCTCACTACCTCCTGTGGTAGCCTGTTTCACTCCCTGACTGCCATCACTGTCTTTTACTTTGGAAATAAATATGGATGCAGCATTTTACAGTACAAGGGAGAAAATTCATGCCAGGTTCCTCATATAAAAAAAGTTAAAATTTTGATTTGCAAACTTTTACACATCTACCAACTTTCAACAATGTTCACAAAATTGTAAGTTAAAGGGTTTCTGCAATGTATGCAGGGGAAGAGACCCTGATTCCAGCAATATGTTACATAATAGACTGGGTGTTTCTATTTAAAAAAAATCAGTGTTTTATCAGCAAGAAATTATCACCACAGGACTAGGTGTTGCATATCTCCTATTCAACTTCTTTGTGTAAACTCGCCCCTCTCATTGAATAGCAGCTTTCTGTTACTGGAAAATTTGTCATGATGTGACTGTATGAAAGCGAGAGACAGGGGCTCCTATGCTGTTCCTCACACTAGGGTTCCCTAGGTTACTCCTAATGGTGGAGATGCCTGAGTCCTGTGCCTGGCTATGTTCCTGACCAGAACTGATCTTATTCCACCGACCCACCAGGGAAAGTGGGCAGGAATGAGATGGAAACACTGATAAAGAGACACAGGGGAAAACCATAACTCTGACACACTGCAAACTCACTGGAACAAACAATGAGAGACTCAGCAGAAAAGCAAGAGCAGGAAGGTGACAACAAGGGTTAACTCCACAACCGCACACAGCAACATGTATTACTACCAGGGCCTGATTAAGGTTGGTGGGGGCTCCTGGGCAGAAAATCTGGTGGGGGCCCCATAATGTTAACATTTTTAGCCATAACAGTAGAGCACGAACTGTAGCATTTAGATATAAATCCAATGAACATTTATCTTATCCTGTTCTGCCACATTCAGATTTACAGTACTACAATACAGATACAGTCCAGGATCACTCACAGCCGTCACTTATACACACAGTACAATACAGATACAGTCCAGGATCACTCACAGCTGTCACTTATACACAGAAAGTAGAGTTACTCACATATTTTTTATTCATCCCAATGTTAAGGCAGCCAGGATCGGCTCCAGGTTTTTGTGGTCCCCGGTTGAGTCTCAGTGGGCCCCATCCACACACACACACACACAGCTCTGTTTCACACACACACACACACACAGCTCTGTTTCTCACACACAAACACACACACACACAGCTCTTACACACACACACACACACACACACACAGCTCTTTCACACACACATACACACACACACACACAGCTCTTTCACACACACACAGCTCTTACATACACAGCTCTTTCACACACACACACACACACACACACACACAGCTCTTTCACACTCACACACACAGCTCTTTCACACTCACACACACACACAGCTCTGTCACACTCACACACATAGCTCTGTTTCTCACACACATACACACAGCTCTGTTTCACACACACACACACACACACACACTCACACACATACACACACACACAGCTCTGTTTCACACACACACACACACACACACACACAGCTCTGTTTCACACACACACACACACACACACACAGCTCTGTTTCACACACACACACACACACACACACACACCTCTGTTTCACACACACACACACACACACACACAGCTCTGTTTCACACACACACACACACACACACACACACACACACACACACACAGCTCTGCTACACATACACAGCTTTGCTACACCCAGCTCTGCTTCACACACACACAGCTGTTTCTCACAGACACAGCTCTTTCACACACACACACACACACACACACACACACACACACAGCTCTGTTTCTCACACACACACACACACACACACACACACACACCTGTTTCACACACACACAGCTCTGTTTCACACACACACACAGCTCTGCTACACACACACAGCTCTGCTTCACACACACAGCTCTGCTTCACAAACACACAGCTCTGCTTCACACACACAGCTCTGCTTCATACACACACAGCTCTGCTTCACACACACACAGCTCTGCTTCACACACACACAGCTCTGCTTCCGCATTAGCAACACCCACATCTTTCTTCAGCTCTGCGAGCCCTTACCTTCTCTGATGCCATCCTCCTGCTGCTCCGGTGTAGCCAGGCCACCGTCCTCCTGCTGCTGCTACGGTGCCGCGGCCATCCTCCTGCTCCGGTGAGTCTTCTCCTCCGCGGTCGCGGCGTCGGTCTTCTCCTCCCCGGCCGCGGCGTCGGTCTTCTCCTCCGTGGCCGCGGCACCTTGCTGTGACGGCCGCGGCGCCTTGCTGTGACGGCCGCGGCGACCTGCTGTGACGGCCGCGGCGCCTTGCTGTGACGGCCTCAGCATTGGACGCCGCAGCAGAGCAGGGAGCTGATTGGCACACCTCTGACCCCGGAAGTACAGGGGTCAATCAGCATCCTGCGCCGAAGTTTGTTTTTGCGTCTTAGAGACGCAGATACAAATAAATGTAGGTGCCCCCTCCCCCCCGAAAACACAGCTGATTTATTAGACTGTCTTTACGGAGGAGGAGAGGGTGTGAAGAAAAAAAAATGCTGACGGGTGCCTAGTGGCAAGTATGGCCCTGGTGGTGGGGGCCCCCTTGGAAGCTCTTTTGGTGGGGGCCCCGGGGCTGAAGCCCCGCCTGCCCCGCCTATAATCTGGCCCTGATTACAAATACCAGATAGTCTGAATCACAGCAGCTCACTAGACCAGCTAAGGTAAACTATAGTTGGCACTAATGAAAGTGTCCAGCCAGCATATATAGGAGGGGAGCAGATGTGATTGGCTCCCCCACAACATGTGATCAAAGATGATTCACAAGCAGACCAACAGAGATTAACTCTTGGTAGCTTGCCTATAAACTACCAGAGTCCCTGTGCTGATCCCAGACACTAGAGAAGTTATCATCCAGAGTGTCAGAATCAGTAATCTAATCAGATCCAACGCCACCATGACAGTGGTGACAAAATGTTCACAGAAAGCTGCCAATCAGTGGTGTGGGTGGGGTTACACAGAGCTCAGAAAAATTTCTCATTACTGTATATAAGCCTATCTGATGATTTTCTGATTTTTCTTTTGTTCGTTTGCAGCATATGTAAGAACAGAAGGTGGCAGTGCACTCACAAGCCTTGCCTTGGAACCTGTTCCGTGTATGGGGATGGTCATTACATCACTTTTGACAACAAGCAATTTACCTTTAGTGGGAGCTGTGAATACATATTAGCACAGGTACATTAGTGTAACTGCTCCTAAAATCTGCCCTGAATGACGCGTTGATGGATCATATGATGAACGCCTCTTCTTCTCTACAGGATAACTGCGGTGAGAACGAAGGTCAAAGCTCTTTCAGAGTTATCAGTGAGAACGTTCCTTGTGGCACGACGGGCACCACCTGCTCCAAAAACCTCAAGTTCTTTATTGGAGTAAGAAATCATATCTTGAAACACAGTTACTGATAACGGCCTAATTCATTTTGTTTTAAAACTTAGTAAAGTATGATGCACCATCGCTTTACACCATAGGATGATCCACACCCTAGCATGCATTAGATTTTTTTATATTTTTCATAGTGTATTTATGATGGGTAATATTGTGTTGTAATTGTATATACTTTTGTAAATCTTTTGATTAGCCGTAAAATAATAGGCAGCAGCACTGTGACCCAGGCAATATCCATTCACCCATTTATGTTCCTCACTGGTCTACACCTTATTTCATTATGCCTATACCTTGGTAATGTGATGCTAGTCACTACTTATGGGTAGTACAAACGGTAGAGTAGTCAGGAAAGCCGGGGTCTGGTAACAGGAGGACACATATGGACACAGGGAGTACATAGAGGCGTAGTCAGGTAACAATCCGTGGGTCAGAATTCCAGGAAGGCACATAATGGATTCATGGTGAAAACTGAGATGTGGTCAAGTAACAATCCGAAGTCAAAAGCCAGGAGATCACGACAGGAACAAGGAGCCGGCAGAGAGGAGTCAAACAACAGTCCGGGGGTCAGCAAACAAAAATCAGAGCATAGGCAGGAACACTGGTCAACAGCACAACTACAGAACCAGAAAGTACGACTGGCAAATTTCTGGGAGAGCATGCTCACTAAAGAAGTAGAGCAATTACCCAGTAGATGGAATATCTGAGCAATCAGCACCTCACAGAGCAAGCATGGAAACCTGCACTGTCAATCAACCTGCCAGCCAGTAGCCTAGAAAAACACAGCAGAGCATCTCCTAGTGTGCAAGATGTTCTGCACAGAGGAATCGTGACAGGTAGATTATGATCCAAATTTTGGTCTATTTTGGCACAAATTAGTTAGTAGTAAACTTATTTATCATGTATATAGAACACTGTTTGTTGGCAATTTGTAAAGGGAATGTGAGATATCTTTAAATGCAATTGTGAGCCAAATTTTGGCGAAAATTTAGGTGCCAAAAGTAAGCCAAGCAAGACTAAATTGAAGATTGAAGATACATTATTTTTTCTATCCATTATGAGCCAAATTGATGAATCTGGAGTTTAAAGAGAGCCTGTAAGGTCCCCTATGTCCACCATCCCAGCTGCATTGATACCTATATGCCCAAATTCCCTGTCTAACCAGACCTGTATAATGCTATTCACTAATATGAATAATTAAAAAAATAACTTATAAATCTCACTTTTCATATGCTAATTAGGCCTGTGATTAACATGATAACATAATTTCCATGAAGTGGCATCATCGGCAGCTAATGAAAAGCTTGCGCATGCACGTGGCTCATTTTGGCCTCATCAGTGTGTGTCAGAAGCCGCGGGGACGCTTCCCGGTTCCATTAGGCGCACTATGACCGGTAGTTCAGAAGACTGCTTTATATTTTCTGAACTTCTGGTCATGTGCAGTGGCCTAATGAGGCTGGGAAGCATACAGCCAACTTCAAAGGCACACTGACGCGGCTGAATTGAATCTCGCATGTGTGAAATTTCCATTAATAGGCAGTGCCGTTGGCTTGTCGAAACCATTAATAACATGGGAAAAGGGCCGATTAGTCTGAGGAAATAGCACTCCTTTGCCTAGTCACAGGCCTAAGTAGCATAGGGAGAGCAAAGGTTTTAAGATTTTTTAAGCATTCAGATTAGTGTTATATTGGACTGGTTAGGGAGGGAATTTGGGCATACAGGTATCAATGCTGCTGTGTTGGAGGGCATAGGGAACCGTACAGGTTCCCTTTCATTGATTTATCTAGGTTAGTTTAGGGTTATATATTGAGTGGCCAAAGTTCTCTAGATGTTGCTGCTACATTATAGCGCAGTACAAATTAATTGGTTCACATTGCAACCCTGAATGTATTACGACGGGACAACCACTTTGTACCAGCACTGTTGGACTTGTTGCGTCATGCTTGTCGCAGTATCCTAAGGCTCGCAATGAGACGTCATTGACTTGTATTGCGGTGTGATGTAGCCAGGAGACACCTAGCAAACTTTGGCCGCGAAATGAGTGTCAAAAGGCCACAGCTTTACATTTCGGAACCATAGAAGAGTATTAGTTCATTTGCCTCAATTGCACAGTCTGCAGTAAGCAGCAGATATATTCTAGATGTCTATAAGATCCTTGGAGGACACTAGAAGAAAAGCAGACCTATGTTGCATTTGTGGTTTAATTACTGAAACAGTATGGATACTTCTATATCTTTCAGTTCAAAAACACAGGGGCTGCTTATAAGTCTTTGGCTTTGCCCAGAAAGAAACGAGATAGGATGATGAAACTTTACATTTATTCCACATACTCTCCACTGATGTCAACACACTTCTTACATCGGTATGCCAAGTTCTGTAAGCCTAGCAAAAAGGATTTCGGTTTTGCCTCAAACCAGGCATCGGTAGCAGCCATGGCATCATAAATGGTGTGAAATTTGGTACCGTTGAGGTGTTTCTTCACGTTTTGGAAACAGATGATAGTTGGAGGGAGCAAGATCTGGTGAATAAGGTGGGTGGTTAACCAGTTGAAAGCCCAGCTCTGCCAGTTTTGTCGTGGTCGCTTGTGCAGTGAGAGCGGAGGCGTTGTCTTACAGGAATAAGATTCCTTTGGTCAGCTAGCCGTGCCTTTTGACCTTCAGAGCTGCTTTCAATTTGTCTCCATAAGGAGAATAGTGTTCCCCCGTGGTCCCACAAAGCTTCTCATAGCCAGATCAGACACCCCATACTTTGCACTGACGAGGGGCAAGCACCCCGAAACACCGTGTCTGCAAATTGGGATTCTGATCGGCATATATATCCTAAGTTATATTGAAAGGATTGTTAAAAATCCACATTTAACTTTTAGGATCGCTACTTCCAATAGGTGGCGCTGCGCTAGAGTTTGTCTCCTGTCTTGGAGAGAAAATTTGAATATTTTGCAGAGGGGCATGGCAGCTATAAGTCCCCTTACTAGCATCCAGTCAGACTGGCTTGCAAAGTCTCCATAAGGAGAATAGTGTTCCCCTGTGGTCCCACAAACTTCTCATAGCCAGATCAGACACCCCATACTTTGCACTGACGAGGGGCAAGCACCCCGAAACACCGTGTCTGCAAATTGGGATTCTGATCTGGCATATATATCCTAAGTTATATTGAAAGGATTGTTAAAAGAAGGGAATTTTGTTTACTTACCGTAAATTCCTTTTCTTCTAGCTCCAATTGGGAGACCCAGACAATTGGGTGTATAGCTTCTGCCTCCGGAGGCCACACAAAGTATTACACTTAAAAGTGTAAAGCCCCTCCCCTTCTGCCTATACACCCCCCGTGCCTCACGGGCTCCTCAGTTTTGGTGCAAAAGCAAGAAGGAGGAAAAGTTATAAATTGGTTTAAAGTAAATTCAATCCGAAGAAATTTCGGAGAACTGAAACCATTCAACATGAACAACATGTGTACACAAAGAACAACAGCCCGAAGGGAACAGGGACGGGTGCTGGGTCTCCCAATTGGAGCTAGAAGAAAAGGAATTTACGGTAAGTAAACAAAATTCCCTTCTTCTTTGTCGCTCCATTGGGAGACCCAGACAATTGGGACGTCCAAAAGCAGTCCCTGGGTGGGTAAAGTAAAACCTCGTAATAGAGCCGTAAGACGGCCCCTTCCTACAGGTGGGCAACCGCCGCCTGAAGGACTCGCCTACCTAGGCTGGCATCTGCCGAAGCATAGGTATGCACCTGATAGTGTTTCGTGAAAGTGTGCAGGCTCGACCAGGTAGCTGCCTGACACACCTGCTGAGCCGTAGCCTGGTGCCGCAAAGCCCAGGACGCACCCACGGCTCTGGTAGAATGGGCCCTCAGCCCTGAGGGAACCGGAAGCCCAGAAGATCGGTAAGCTTCGAGAATTGGTTCCTTGATCCACCGAGCCAGGGTTGATTTGGAAGCCTGTGACCCTTTACGCTGGCCAGCGACAAGGACAAAGAGTGCATCCGAGCGGCGCAGGGGCGCCGTACGAGAAATGTAGAGTCTGAGTGCTCTCACCAGATCTAACAAGTGCAAATCCCTTTCACATTGGTGAACTGGATGAGGACAAAAAGAGGGTAAGGAGATATCCTGATTGAGATGAAAGGGGGATACCACCTTAGGGAGAAATTCCGGAACCGGACGCAGAACCACCTTGTCCTGGTGAAACACCAGGAAAGGGGCTTTGCATGACAGCGCTGCTAGCTCAGACACTCTCCGAAGTGATGTGACTGCTACTAGGAAGGCCACTTTCTGCGAAAGGCGTGAGAGAGAAATATCCCTCATTGGCTCGAAAGGTGGTTTCTGAAGAGCCCTCAGCACCCTGTTCAGATCCCAGGGTTCTAACGGCCGCTTGTAAGGAGGGACTATGTGACAAACCCCCTGCAGGAACGTGCGTACCTGTGGAAGTCTGGCTAGGCGCTTCTGCAAAAAACACAGAGAGCGCTGAGACTTGTCCCTTAAGGGAGCCGAGCGACAAACCTTTTTCCAATCCGGATTGAAGGAAGGAAAGAAAAGTGGGCAAGGCAAATGGCCAGGGAGAAAAACCCTGATCAGAGCACCAAGATAAGAATATCCTCCACGTCCTGTGGTAGATCTTGGCGGACGTTGGTTTCCTAGCCTGCCTCATAGTGGCAATGACCTCTTGAGATAACCCTGAAGACGCAAGGATCCAGGACTCAATGGCCACACAGTCAGGTTGAGGGCCGCAGAATTCAGATGGAAAAACGGCCCTTGGGACAGCAAGTCTGGTCGGTCTGGTAGTGCCCACGGTTGGCCCACCGTGAGATGCCACAGATCCGGGTACCACGACCTCCTCGGCCAGTCTGGAGCGACGAGGATGGCGCGGCGGCAGTCGGACCTGATCTTGCGTAACACTCTGGGCAACAGTGCCAGAGGAGGAAACACATAAGGGAGTTGAAACTGCGACCAATCCTGAACTAAGGCGTCTGCCGCCAGAGCTCTGTGATCTTGAGACCGTGCCATGAATGCCGGGACCTTGTTGTTGTGCCGGGACGCCATTAGGTCGACGTCCGGCATCCCCCAGCGGCAACAGATCTCCTGAAACACGTCCGGGTGAAGGGACCATTCCCCTGCGTCCATGCCCTGGCGACTGAGAAAGTCTGCTTCCCAGTTTTCTACGCCCGGGATGTGAACTGCGGATATGGTGGAGGCTGTGGCTTCCACCCATAGCAGAATCCGCCGGACTTCCTGGAAGGCTTGCCGACTGCGTGTTCCGCCTTGGTGGTTGATGTATGCCACCGCTGTGGAGTTGTCCGACTGAATTCGGATCTGCTTGCCTTCCAGCCACGGCTGGAACGCCTTTAGGGCAAGATACACTGCCCTTATCTCCAGAACATTGATCTGAAGGGAGGACTCTAGCTGAGTCCAAGTACCCTGAGCCCTGTGGTGGAGAAAGACCGCTCCCCACCCTGACAGGCTCGCGTCCGTCGTGACCACAGCCCAGGATGGGGGCAGGAAGGATTTCCCCTTCGACAGAGAAGTGGGAAGAAGCCACCACTGAAGGGAAGCCTTGGCTGCCCGAGAAAGGGAGACGTTCCTGTCGAGGGACGTCGACTTCCTGTCCCATTTGCGGAGAATGTCCCATTGAAGTGGACGCAGATGAAACTGCGCAAAAGGAACTGCCTCCATTGCTGCTACCATCTTCCCTAGGAAGTGCATGAGGCGCCTCAAGGGGTGTGACTGGCCTTGAAGGAGAGATTGCACCCCTGTCTGTAGTGAACGCTGTTTGTCCAGCGGAAGCTTCACTATCGCTGAGAGAGTATGAAACTCCATGCCAAGATATGTCAGTGATTGGGCCGGTGTCAGATTTGACTTTGGAAAATTGATGATCCACCCGAAACTCTGGAGAGTCTCCAGAGCAATGTTCAGGCTGTGTTGGCATGCCACTTGAGAGGGTGCCTTGACAAGCAGATCGTCTAAGTAAGGGATCACCGAGTGTCCCTGAGAGTGCAGAACTGCTATTACTGTTGCCATGACCTTGGTGAAGACCCGTGGGGCTGTCGCCAGGCCGAAAGGCAGTGCCACGAACTGAAGGTGTTCGTCCCCTATGGCGAAACGCAGGAAGCGCTGATGCTCTGGAACAATCGGTACGTGGAGATAAGCATCTTTGATGTCGATTGATGCTAGGAAATCTCCTTGGGACATTGAGGCGATGACGGAGCGGAGCGATTCCATCCGGAACCGCCTGGTTTTTACGTGTTTGTTGAGCAGTTTTAGGTCCAGAACAGGACGGAAGGACCCGTCCTTTTTCGGCACCACGAACAAGTTGGAGTAAAAACCGTGACCCTGTTGCTGAAAGGGAACAGGGATCACCACTCCTTCTGCCTTCAGAGTGCACACCGCCTGAAGAAGAGCCTCGGCTCGCTCGGGGGCGGAGATGTTCTGAAGAATCGAGTCGGAGGACGAGAGCTAAACTCTATCCTGTAACCATGAGACAGAATGTCTCTCACCCAACGGTCTTTTACCTGTGGCAGCCAGGCGTCGCAAAAGCGGGAAAGCCTGCCACCGACCGAGGATGCGGTGTGAGGAGGCCGAAAGTCATGAGGAGGCCGCTTTGGGAGCGGTTCCTCCGGCGGTCTTTTTAGTGACTTAGACCGCCATGAATCGGAGTTCCTCTGATCCTTCTGAGGCCTTTTGGACGAGGAGAATTGAGACCTGCCCGCGGACCGAAAGGACCGAAACCTCGATTGTACCTTCCGTGGTTGAGGTCTGTTTGGTTTGGACTGGGGTAAGGATGAGTCCTTTCCCTTGGATTGTTTAATGATTTCATCCAATCGCTCACCAAACAGGTGGTCGCCAGAAAATGGCAAACCGGTTAAGAACTTTTTGGAAGCAGAGTCTGCCTTCCATTCACGTAGCCACATGGCCCTGCGGACTGCCACCGAATTGGCGGATGCTACCGCCGTACGGCTCGCAGAGTCCAGGACAGCATTAATGGCGTAGGACGCAAACGCCGACGCCTGAGAGGTTAAGGACACCACTTGCGGAGCAGACGTACGTGTGACTGCATTAATCTGCGCATGACAAGCTGAGATAGCTTGGAGTGCCCATACGGCTGCGAATGCTGGAGCAAAAGACGCGCCGATAGCTTCATAGATGTATTTCAACCAGAGCTCCATCTGTCTGTCAGTGGCATCTTTGAGTGAAGCCCCATCTTCCACTGCAACTATGGATCTAGCCGCCAGTCTGGAGACTGGAGGATCTACCTTGGGACACTGAGCCCAGCCCTTGACAACGTCAGGGGGGAAGGGATAACGTGTATCCTTAAGGCGCTTGGAAAAACGCTTATCTGGACAAGCTCGGTGTTTCTGGACTGCCTCTCTGAAGTCAGAGTGATCCAGAAACGTACTCAATGTACGCTTGGGAAACCTGAAACGGAATTTCTCCTGCTGAGAAGCTGACTCCTCAATTGGAGGAGCTGGGGGAGAAATATCCAACACCTGATTGATGGTCGCTATAAGGTCATTCACTATGGCGTCACCTTCAGGTGTATCTAGGTTGAGAGCGGCCTCAGGATCAGAATCCTGATCTGCTACCTCCGCTTCATCATCCAGAGAGTCCTCCTGCTGAGACCCTGAACAGTGTGATGAAGTCGAGGGAATTTCCCAGCGAGCCCGCTTAGGCGGCCTGGGACTGCGGTCCGTGTCAGAGACCTCACCCTGGGACCTATGAGTCACCCCAGGAACACTTTGCTGCTCCAACTGAGGGGGGCCTGGGGTCAATGATTCAACAGTGCCCGTGGCCTGAGTCACCGGTCTGGACTGTAAGGCTTCTAGTATCTTAGCAGACCATTTATCCATACTCTCAGACAGTTTGTCAGCAAATACTGCAAACTCCGTCCCTGTCACCTGGACAGTGGTAGCAGGTGGTTCCACCTGGGCCACCAGTAGCAGAGGCTCCGGCTGAGCAAGTGCCACAGGGGCCGAGCATTGCACACAATGAGGGTCGGTGGAACCTGCCGGTAGTATAGCCGCACATGAGGTACAGGTTGCAAAGTAAGCCTGTGCTTTGGCACCCTTGCTTTTTGCGGACGACATGCTGTTGTCTCCTCTGAGTACAATCCAGGAGGGTATATAGCCAAAAATCAACAGTGCGACCGTACAGTGTAAATGTATAGCATATAAGCATATATATATATGTACATTTCGGCACTCAGTGGGGCCAGCACCACAGGTGCTGCTTACCGACCGCTCAAAGCGGTTGTGTGATCACCAGATTCCCTGCCTGGGCCTCCCAGAGCCGTGTTGTCTCTCCTCTCCAGCGTCAGAAGTGCTGACAGGAATGGCTGCCGGCGTTCTGTGGGGAGGAGGGGGCCGTGGGCGTGCCCTAGAAAGTGCGGGAATCTGATGCCCCACTGTGCTGAGTGAGTGGGGAGGAGGATACAAAGTATGCTCCAGCCCTCAGCGCTGACGTTCTGTGTAGCGTCCCGCCCTTCCCCTGACTGGCAGGCCTGGGGGCGGGAATATGCGATACTAGGCCGCAAAAGTCGGGGACTAAAGTTATAAGCGCGGCTGGCAAATAAGCGCGGTCGGCGCGGTAGTCCCCGGCGCACTAACACACCCAGCAGTGTTGCAGTGTGTATGGCACAAGCGCTCCATGCGCGGTCCCCCACGGGGACACAGAGTACCTCACAGTAGCAGGGCCTTGTCCCTGACGATACCCGGCTCCTGTCCAGCAGATTCCCCAGGGGCTGCGGAGGGAGCACGGTCCCAGTGCCTGGAGACCGATTAGGATCCCACTTCACCCAGAGCCCATTAAGGGATGGGGAAGGAAAACAGCATGTGGCTCCTGCCTATGTACCCGCAATGGGTACCTCAACCTTAACAACATCGCCGACCAGAGTGGGGTGAGAAGGGAGCATGCTGGGGGCCCTGTTATGGGCCCTCTTTTCTTCCATCCGACATAGTCAGCAGCTGCTGCTGACTAAGATGTGGAGCTATGCGTGGATGTCAGCCTCCTTCGCACAAAGCATAAAAACTGAGGAGCCCGTGAGGCACGGGGGGTGTATAGGCAGAAGGGGAGGGGCTTTACACTTTTAAGTGTAATACTTTGTGTGGCCTCCGGAGGCAGAAGCTATACACCCAATTGTCTGGGTCTCCCAATGGAGCGACAAAGAAATCCACATTTAACTTTTAGGATCGCTACTTCCAATAGGTGGCGCTGTGCTAGAGTTTGTCTCCTGTCCTGTCCTGGAGAGAAAATTTCAACATAATACCTTGCATTGATGGTGGAACCCTTTTGAAGTTAGTCCACTAGCAGCACATCCTCCTTACTCCAGAACACAGACGTCATCACCTTAGTGGTTGAGTTTTGCCCCTAAACTTCTTTGGACAAGGAGAACCACTGTGTCTCCACTCTTTTGACTGCTCCTTGTTTTCAGGTTCATACAAATAAATCAAGGTCTCATCCATAGTGATCAGTCGATCCACAAAGTTCTTATCAGTCCGGAAACACTGACAAATGGACTGGGAAGTTTTGACTCGCATGCTTCTCTGATATGTTGTCAAAAATTTGGGGACCCACTTTGCAGATTGCTTTGTCATGTCCAAATGTTCATGGATGATGATACAAACACAATCACGGGAAATACCCATGATGTCTGCTATTGTTTTAGCTGAAATTCGTCGATTCTCCAGTATGAGGTTGTGCACAGCATCGACAATCTCCGGATAAACCACTCTCAGTCGTCCAGGACGTTCCTCATCATTGGTGCTGAAGTGGCCCATGTTAAATTTGGCAACCCAGTTCTTAACTGAGGAATATGAAGGGCATTAATCCCCCAATGTCTGCGACATATCAACATGAATATCCTTCGTGGACTTTCTTTGCAGAAACAAGAATGGTATCATTCCTCTGCTCTCAGTTGCTGTGAATATCGCATTAGACTCCGACATTTTGTTTTCCCGCATACATAGAACACTGTTCGAATAAGCAACAACACAAAATTTTGAAAACATATATTAGACGCATAAGGCTTACATGTGATGTAACATTTGTTACCATAGAAAGAAAAAAAGATCACAAAGCCAAAGACTTATCAGCAGCCCCTCGTAATTTCCACTCTAGAATTCCAAATCTAAGGTCTCCCTCATTGCAGATAACATGATCCTTTGATGCATGACTATGTTTCTTAAGCTGGGTTCACACATAGCGACAGCGACAACGACGTCGCTGTTACGTCACCATTTTCTGTGACGTAACAGCGACCTTGTAAGTCGCCGTTATGATCGCTGCTTAGCTGTCAAACACAGCGACGCAGCAGCGATCATAACGTTGCTGTGCTACATGTGCAGAGAGCAGGGAGCCGCGCTTAGCGCTGGCTCCTTGCTCTCCTAGGTACAGTACACATCGGGTTAATTAACCCGATGTGTACTGCAGCTACATGTCACAGTGCAGAGAGCAGGGAGCCGCGCACACTGCTTAGCGCTGGCTCCTTGCTCTCCTTGCTACAGTATACATCAGGTTAATTACCCGATGTGTACTGCAGCCACATGTGCACAGAGCAGGAGCCGGCACTGGCAGCAAGGGCGGAGGCTGGTAACGAAGGTAAATATCGGGTAACTAGGGAAAGGTCTTCCCTTGGTTACCCGATGTTTACGCTGGTTACAGCTTACCGCAGCTGCCAGACGCCGGCTCCTGCTCCCTGCTCGCTTCATTTCGTCACTCTCTCGCTGTCACATACAGCGATGTGTGTGTCACAGCGGGAGAGTGACGACCAAAAAATGAAGCTGGACATTCAGCAACGACCGGCGACCTCACAGCAGGGGCCAGGTCGTTGCTGGATGTCACACACAGCGACAGCGACGGGACGTCGCTGCAACGTCACAGAAAATGGTGACGTAGCAGCGACGTCGTTGTCGCTGTGTGTGACACCAGCTTTAGGGTGTCCCCCTTTCTGAAGGATTAGATATCACTGTAATGCTGATTTCGTCTATGTGATTAAAAGGGAAAAGAGCTTCGTCTTGACAAGGAAAAGATTGATGTGGTGAAGAGAGATGAATTGAACACAATTCCCTATGACGTGATCCACAGAGGCATGTATCTGATTATTAAAGCTGAGAATGGGGTTATTATCATGTGGGACCAGAAGACAACCATGCATATGAAGCTTCCCTCAAATTTCCAGGTAATATACGTTGTCTAAATAAATTTATCTAATATTCCTTAGAAGTTAAAATATTTAAAATAGAATTAATGTTTTCTAATTCAAATTTAGGTTTTTTTCCCTCTTATTTAACGTATCTGTTATCTATGATTTCCTGCTCTAAAAATAACTGCTAAATGTCTTCCTAATAGATCAGTGGCGTAACTTACACTCATGGGCCCCAATGCAAAATTTCTAATAGCTCTCCCAATTATTGCAGGTCTTTAATAGCATTGATCTTTTCATATAGGCCAAAGGGACTTTTAGAGTCCTCAGGACTCCAGAACCCAGGTGTGTTTGGAACTCTTGCACCTAATGTAGTCAAGTCATTTGGTTCTACACAGTTTTGGTGACCTGCCTTACTCTTCAATTGTTAAATGCACACCAAGAGAGGGTCCTTCTGGCATCTTTGCCTGGGATAAGTCAATATCCTGTGCCATCATCTAAACTGCATTGAAGAAATTGATTATACTTTACAATGTTTGGACACTACCCAAAGCCTTTATGACATTGTCTACATTTTTTATTAAGGCAGTTGATCGTAGACATATGTAAGTCAATTAATAAAAACAATGTTACATAATATACACAATCTTAAACACCATGAAGCTAAAAATGAAGGTGAAACTAATTCAACTCCAACATATCCAAATAATTTAACCTTACTTTTCTAAATGTGCCCTACATAAGACTACAGTTGTTAATGTCGGCCATAAATGTACTGTGATGCAATCTAATAATCGTGCATCTACCTTAAACTGTCTGCAGTCCAAATTATGAGTCAATTGTGGTAGCATGCATACCACTCTCTTTCATACACACCAGAGACGTACTCGGATATGAATAGAAAGTAAGACTGATTTAATCCGGAAAGTGGAAAATACATTTAAAGGGAATTATTGGCTAGCAGCCAATAATACGTAACACGTCTCAAACAGCATCTTAAATCCTGGTTTTTGGATATCTTCATATATACTCCTAATAGTTCATAATCTTGTCCTTAACAGTCACCCCTTTGGAGATAGCGAAAAGTCTTTCCTTACTTTCCCAAGTCTATTGATCTGTCCTAATGCCGATGGTTACCTCACTCACATACGAGATACCCTATCCCTTGTGGATGAATCTTCCCACCCAACAAATTATGCATAGGAAGCCAGATCCTGACCATATTCTCTAGACTGTCCTCTTGGCTATGTTCCGCTGGCACACGTTATTCAGGAAGGGGAAAACGTGGACGTAGTCCTCTAATTAGCTCATATTTATCAGGGTTGGTTTCACTCAAAGTTTCATGCTCCTCAGTCCTCAGGCGGTAATGGTGGGACATCATCAAAGGTGGGATGCACAGTCATCTTCTGGTCCACAGGCTTAGATATCATCGTCCTGGCACAAAGTATCGGGTAGAAGAGGGAAGACAGCCATCTCCTGGTCCCAGGTCTGCCATCTTTCGTAGT
Source organism: Anomaloglossus baeobatrachus (assembly GCF_048569485.1). Lineage (NCBI taxonomy): Eukaryota > Metazoa > Chordata > Amphibia > Anura > Aromobatidae > Anomaloglossus > Anomaloglossus baeobatrachus. The sequence continues at coordinate 64,612,586 of NC_134362.1, forward strand.
GGGATGCATGGATCTAAGAAAGAAAGAGAGAGAGAGAGAAAAGAGAGAAAATTGAGATGAGAGAGAGAAGGAGAGAGAGAGATTGAGAAGAGAGGAAGAGAACGAGAGAGAGAAAAGAAAAGGGAGAAAGAGAGAAAAGAGAGAAATCTAGATCTGGTTGGATCTGGAGGAGAAAACTCAAAAACATATATTAGGCAAATGTTTAGTTAAACAAACAACAAGCTTAGTTGAAGTATCTGGGGGTACTTCTAAACAGGATTTCATAGGGTCTCAACCTAGTGGTCCCTGCTGGGGTGTGTCTGACACTGAACAATTCAAGGAGAAGACTCTCATGCCCTTGCCTTCTACAGTGCCCCATCTTCCCAACCTTCCCTCTATTCTGTGGCTGCTATGAGGTGTGTAGAGTCAGTTCTGTGTCTAAGGCCTGCCATATCTCTTTGGCTGGCAGTGAAAGCAGGTCACTAGCCACTTACTATGGTCTCCGGGAGCTCACAGCTGCACCCTATCTCAGTCCTCTTCTTCTGAGACTTGCTCTTGTAGGGTCAGGACAATGTTTTCTCAAGATTCTCCATCTTTCCTTGCTCTTTCAGATTGGGGTCATTCAAAAGGCACAGATTGACTGACTGTTTCTTTGGTAAGTGGTCTTGGGGCTTCTTTGGATGCTCTGTCAGTGAGGGCACTTCTCACTGCTCCCCTTGACTCCTCCAATGTAGGCCTCAAACCTGCTCACTGCGACTCTGTCTGGCAATAGCAAAGCTTCCATCAGTTCTTCTATGGCCTCATGGTGGCTTACAGTTCCATTGGCGGTGATCAAGTCTCTTGTCTTGTCTTCCATACAGAGTAGATGTTGGCTGCCATCTTGCAGGCTTCAGTGAGAGACCATACCTCTGCTTCTTTTGCAGACAGGCATGCGGGTAGCGACTGTTCTATCAACACAGCGTCTTCTGCTACCACCACCATACCCGTGTGGAACCGTCTTCTTGATGCACATCTTGATCCATCCGCAAAAGGGTTAAGTCAGGGTCCAAAGGTGTATCCGTCACTGTATCGAATCCAGAGTTTCAGCTATGCCAGAGTTGACTACCTCTTCCACCAAGGTGTCAGAGGTGGGACACTCCCCCCTTGGAAGAGGGAGAAGTTTAGCAGGATTAAGGACCCCACACCGGGAGATGGTGACTTTGTCATGGAGCAGTTTGTCACTGGTGCTTTAGGTAGGTGTTCAATCTGGCTGAGTAGTAGTCATCAAAGGGCTGCTGTCTTACTCCATGGCAAACAGGTAGAATGACTACTCACTAATACTCTTCAGGTGACTGTGACTGTGACTCAGGTGACTGTGACTGCAGCACATCTGTATGTGGGGTGATCTTGTAAGCTGCTAGATTCATCTCCAGACATCTTGCCACTTGAAGGAGGGTGTCTTGGTCCTTCACTTCTGTAATCAGGAGTTACCAGCTGTAGTTGTTTGCATATGGGCTCTCGGAGACCTGATACAAAGGACTATACCCAGGTTTGTAAGAAAGAGCATTGGGTGTAACTTTTGGGTCAGGAGAACACTGAAATTCTAAAAACTAAGATCCCCTAAAACCCCGGGGAAAGAGAAAAGAGCACAAGAGTGTTTGGAAACTAGCAAGCAGCACCCCCTGACTACATATACACAACTAGAAACAACAGTGGAGCATATCTACTCTACCTCTCCTGTGCTGACCCTATAACTGGGGGCTCTACACTCTCCCTCATCCCGACGGTAGACCTGATGGTGGTCAGGGTCGAGCCTCCAGCGTATCCCTATCTCCTGTCAGACCCTGTAAACTAAGACACAAAGGATTACTGGGTGCTGCCAACAAAAACCCTAATATATGCCTGATGATCAAAGTCTCCTTAGGACCACATGATCCTCCACTCTCTATACCAGGGAACTCTTGTACAATATACCAGGCAGGATAACATACAAGCGAGAATATCTCAAAATTAGGCTAAGCAGCAACTGCCATAGGCAGAAAAATATTCACTGTCCACCAGGACTAATAGTGAGCAGTCTATATGGTCTAATAAATTGTATACTAGGTACAGCAAAAACAAACATGCAAAAGTGAAGGGAAAAGGTTTCCACAGCACTATCAGCAATATCCTCTGCTAAGTTTCATTAGCGGGAATACAATGGGGCACAACTCCATATATGACCAAAAACGGAGTGTGTGTTTCAGGTCCCTATGTCCCCCCTCTGCAGCCTCTGCTGCATCAGCAATAAACAGAGCAGTGGCTTTGGGCTCTAAGATGGCTGCTGAAATAAAAATAGGGAACTGGGTGTCGGCTGGACTAAAATGGCGTCAAAAGATGAACTATGTAGTGTCTGAGTTAAAACGGCCGCTAAAGATAATTACCGATATGAAACAACCGCTAAAAGAGGAAGAAGGTGTTGGCCAAAAATGGCGTCTGAAGAGGCCTGGGAGGGAGGGAGTGACACGGGTTGTCACATCTACATTCAGGAGGTATTCAATCTGTCACTGGGAATATGGATTATATAGGACCCCTGGGCTGACCCTATAACTAGGGACCCTGTACTCGCCCTCATCTCGACGGTAGACCTGATGGTGGTCAGGGCCGAGCCTCCAGCGTATCCCTATCTCCTGTCAGACCCTGATAACTATCCCCATACCATACCCCACCCAGGGCTGGGCAAAACACAGAGTGACAGAAAGAAATCTACATTCAGGACAGGAAATAATGGGGTGGGCTTACGTGGACACAGTGCTCCACAGACAGTACACAAGTCCACCCTATATATCAGCTTATGTTTCTAATATTATTATTATTATGTTTCACTATATTGACATTCAATATAACATCCTGTTCATTCAATCAATTCTCATCTTATCTCCCCCCTTGGGAGAATTTTCCATTTCCCTTTACAACATACGTGTGTCACTTACAATTAAACTTCACAGAAGATGAAATAGAAACTAACATTTCTCTTTTTTTTTTTTCTTCCAATTTCAACCCTACGGTGTTCCATACCAAAAACTGCGTACATTATACATACAAACATCTTCCAGGAAAAACTAGAGCACCAGTGTCACTTGGGTGATAATAAGGTACACTCACCACTCACCCTCACTATAAACCAGCAAACCTGGTTCCATTACTGGCCAGAAAGAATCCCCAGCTTTAATCTGGGTGAGCCCATACAAATCAGCATATGTGGCAGAGTGGGTTTTCTGGATTTGGCACATCTTCCTATAAAAAGGCATGGGATGCAAATCAGGATCAGGGAGAGAATTCACAATACATACACCTCCATGAGGACGGTCCATCCAATACTCAATACTTACTGATTAAGACCAAAGTTAAGGATTTTACTAATGTATTTCTTAAAATACATCGCCATCCACCAAGCAAACAATGAGCCAGTGTACAAACGTTCAACTCACTGCTTAGCGGAAACCATACCAGGTAACAGTCAGGGCTCTGGGGATGACTGATGAGGAGGGGGGCATTGTTTCCTAATGGGCTTGGCCACTTCCTGAGGTGCCATTTTTTGAGCTGGTGCAATATAGAAATATCTACTATCTCCATCCCATTCCTCTTTCCATGCCAATTTTCTAACATCTTTTAACATTCTATATCATGAATCAGCATCCATATGGAGATCTTTATCTTTCAAAATCCCTCACTTATTTAACAAGACATCTTTCCATTCTTGCTCCTCTAATCTCCCTCTCTTGGCAGTGATCCCTGCCACCTTGAGGAGTGACTTCATATTTTTTAACATTTCTAACATCCTCAGAATACACAGATTTCTATCTCAGTCCACAACACAAACAGGTTGTCCTATCACTTCTAGGAAGAAGTGTCACGTGGGTGATAGAAACTAAATTCACCCTCACTATACGTTACTTCAAGTACTAGTAACCTCTGTTCACATTACATTACATACACATAAGGACGGTCCATCCATAACTCAATAATTCTGATTAAGATAAAGTCAAGGGATTCTGCCAATGTTCCTCCTACCTAGGATCGTGGAGAACACATCAAATTCCATCAGATACAGTCAGGGCTCTTACCATAACTCTGTACTGGCCAAAACCAAAGTCAACCCCCCTTATCGTCTCCTCTCTGTGGGAGACGTACCAGGATACAGTCAGGGCTCTTACCATAACTCTGTACCTGGCCCTCAGCCTTATCAACTACTGACTATCGACCGGACATGTCACACACCAGTGTATACGGCACTGTACCTTCTTGTACCGTCTGCCTCACAACAAACAGTTAACTTTTTCCACTCAAAAGACAGCTCTCACTACATTATCGTGACACTTCCCCTTTTTCCGAACAAAACAGAACTTCCCGTTTCTCGTAAGCCAGCAAGTACTCCGCCTGCTGCAAATGAACAGACATTTCAACAGGTAGACACAGTTAAACACAATGACATAACAATAAGGACACTATATATACCATCCAGGTGGCTGATCTCACCTGCACACACAACTATATATATATATATATATATATATATATATATATATCCATATACCCAGCGTATATAACAACTTCCTCATTTTCCTCTGCCGTTAACGCAGAGAAAAACGAAACTTGGAACCTTTGCTTTCTCCAAAAAGCAAACAAAAACCCAAAACCACATTACATTTAATGTGATTTAGAATTACATTTATACAGACAGCTTAAGGTGAACCTGACCAGCTTGGTGTGGGATCTCTTAGGACAGCTTGTCTCATGTGAGATGGCGGTCATTAGGTGTCTAGACTGGGACAGGCCAACCCCCCCCTTTGAAATGCAAGTACACGCATGAGGTTTGCAAGGTGAGATTAGACAAATGTTCTCACTTGCATTTGGAGTGCCCATCTCCATCCCCTCTCGCGTAGTTGCCTTTCGAATCAAGGTGTCAGCATGGCCGTCCGTCACCCAGACTCCGTCCTAAGGTTCGTTGGGCGCCACAGTTAATGTCGGCCATAAATTTACTGTGATGCAATCTAATAATCGTGCATCTACCTTAAACTGTCTGCAGTCCAAATTATGAGTCAATTGTGGTAGCATGCATACCACTCTCTTTCATACACACCAGAGACTTACTCGGATATGAATAGAAAGTAAGACTGATTTAATCCGGAAGTGGAAAATACATTTAAAGGGAATTATTGGCTAGCAGCCAATAATACGTAACACGTCTCCTATTGGATAAAGTAGAACAGCTTATTCTGTGATATACAATATACTGTAATGTGCTTGCTTCCTCATTTATATTAAGCAATGTCAGCATGATTCACTCATCACATGAAAAGTCCAGACTGTCTGAGTCTTATGTCTGAATGCAGAACTAGGTGGGGTACACAGTATCAAACAGCATCTTAAATCCTGGTTTTTGGATATCTTCATATATACTCCTAATAGTTCATAATCTTGTCCTTAACACAGTGTCCTTCTAAAGACTCCTACACTGTATTACATTTAAAATAATATATTCATGCAGTTATTGTTCTGAATAAAATGAATTGCAGTCAACAGAACAAGTATCTGGCTAAACGTATGTTTCACCCTATTGGCTTCTTCAGGAGGTGATTATTTTTATTTGGAAAGGAAGATTGGTAAGATCGATGTTATGAGTAGGAATGAAGTTGTAGACATCTGGTACATAATATCTGTGGCACACCTTAAAGGGATTATCTTTTTTGGAAGATTCCTTGTCCCCAGGTTGCAGGAAACAAAATGAGCTTTACTCACTTTTTCTGGATCCAGTGCTGATTTCTCCCTCCCTTCAGTATGTGTTATTGCCTGCAGCACTGTTGTTACATTGACAGCGGCGCATACAATCAGCAAGCTCAGCGACACTAACTGCAGTGCTGTCAATGTAACGTCGGGGCTGCAGACAATAACAAAAACCAGCGGAGAGTTAGCGCCTGACCAAGGGAGAGTGAGTAAAGTACAGATTTTTGTTTATTTTTAAATAACTTCATAGGAGGGAAAGGACTTTTCCGAAAACTAAAAACCCCTTTAAGCATATATATTGTATGGCCTACACTGCAAGCAGAGTATTCGAAAAAAACACCACTGTCAAATAAACAAAACTCCAAATTAATTTTCATAACACTGTCTAATAATTACCATATAAAGTTGTCACAAATTTGATTGTTCTTTATTTCATAAAGGGTAAAGTCTGTGGTATTTGTGGTAACTATGATGGAAATGGAAACAATGATTTCACTACAAGAAGTCGATCAGTGGTGGAGAACCTGATGGAATTTGGTAACAGCTGGAAAACGTCTCCATCCTGTCCAAATGTGGATGTCATAAAAAATCCTTGTTCTATCAACCCATACAGAAAACCTTGGGCACTGAGACAGTGCAGCATCATTACCAGTGACATCTTTCGGAGTTGCCATGCTCAGGTGAATTTTCCTATATTTCTGATGGACAGTCAACATTTCATTTATTACACATGTGGTGAATTTCTAAACAAAGTGCCACCATTGTTTTGAATTTTAAGAATTTTTGGAGCTAAAAACAACTTACTAAATACTTTTTGTCTATGTTGAATGTGCAGGCTGTACCAATGCTCATTTGTTAGCACTTGTTCCAGCACTGGAGGGCTCAGTAGTTAGTGGTTTTTACAGCACTGGAGGGCTCTGTGGTTAGTGGTTTTTCCAGCACTGGATGGCTCAATCATCAGTGATTGTTCCAGCACTGGAGGGCTTGGTGGTTCTTGCTTACTCTAGCACTGGAGGTCTCGGTGCTTAGTGTTCATTTCAGAACTGGAGGTCTCGGTGGATAGTGCTTGTTCCAGCACTGGAGGGCTAGGTGGTTAGTGCTTGTTCCAGAACGAGGCAGCTTGGTGGTTAGTGCTTGGTCCAGTACTGGAGTGCTTGGTGGATAGCACTTGTTTTCCTGAAGTGCTGGAGTCCTGGCTTTGATTAATACAAGTCATTTGGCTTTAAACAAAATTTAAAACCCCATTGTGAATGTGGACTGATGTAATGACCAATAATAACACTGTCTGTACACTCCTGTTGAAAATGTTAGCTCTATATAAGCCACAGAAATTAAATGGTGATCTGCCACCAGATTTACAAATATACACTGTATACATTATTATATAGATCTGTTGCACTTGATATTGACACTGTACTATGAGACTTTAAAGGGTTATTCCCATCTCCATGATCCTATCCTAATATGTAGTAGGTGTAATAATAATAATATTAGCAAATATCTTCAATTAGAAATCTAGTATAGTTCTCCTGATATAGCAATGTCTCTTACCTCATGTAGCAAAGAAAAGTAAGTGGGACTCAGCACCAATGCGAATAGATAAAAATCTTCATGCTTTATTTGAAAAAAGTTAAAATTAATAAAGGGTCACAGATCTTTCCAAAAACGCCATGCGGCTTGCCATGCGGCTTGACGCATTTCGGACACAAAGAGGGGAATTTAAAAGCAGTCCTTAATCATAAGCCATGTAAGATAGAAGGCAAGAAGTATATATAGCACTTTAAAGGGAACCTGTCAGCAGAAATTTCCCCTAAAACCTAACAGATTCCTCCTCTGCAGCTCCTGGGCTGCATTCTAGAAAGGTCCCTGTTATTATTGTGCCCCCTTTCTGACCAAAAAAAAGAGTTTATAAAGAGGTACCTTTTTGGCTTCAGATTCTATAAATGTGACACGCGGGCGGGCAGCCTGATGGCCGTTATTCTGCCCCCTGGTCCTGTATGCCGCCCCCATCGCTGATTTCCATACTTTTGGATGCCGCCCACTGCTCCAGCCATCCCCGCGCATGCCCAGTGCCAGTCTCACGGGACTGAGCACTGTGACTGCTGGTGACGTGTGCACAGGCAAGTGATTATGGGCGGGGCTGTAACTGTTATCAGCAAGTACCCGCCCATAATCTCGTGAGCGCGCAAACCTCTCCAGCATTCACACTGTGCTCAGTGTAGATGCTAGACTGCATGGGCTGCTTCCAGGGATGACGTCCCTTTGTCACGTGATAGGGGCGTGTTCAAAATACTATCACGTGACAAAGGGACGTCATTCCTGGAAGCAGCCCATACAGTCTAGCATCTACACTGAGCACAGTGTGACCGCTGGAGAGGATTGCGCGCTCACGAGATTATGGGCGGGTACTTGCTGATAACAGTCACAGTCCCGCCCATAATCACTTGCCTGCGCACACGTCACCAGCAGTCACAGTGCTCAGTCCCGTGAGACTGGCACTGGGCATGCGCGGGGATGGCTGGAGCAGTGGGTGGCGTCCAAAAGTATGGAAATCAGCGATGGGGGCGGCATACAGGACCAGGGGGCAGAATAACGGCCATCAGGCTGCCCGCCCCCGTGTCACATTTATAGAATCCGAAGCCAAAAAGGTACCTCTTTATAAACTCTTTTTTTTGGTCAGAAAGGGGGCACAATAATAACAGGGACCTTTCTAGAATGCAGCCCAGGAGCTGCAGAGGGGGAATCTGTTAGGTTTTAGGGGAAATTTCTGCTGACAGGTTCCCTTTAAAGGTAATGAGACACAAAGGCAAGATGGGAAACAGGAAGGGAGTTCACTCAGAAAATGCAAATTAGTGAGAGGGGTAGTATGTCATTAGACTCTATTAACCCCATACGTTGTATGCAGTAGAATAAGCGCGTGTTCATACATATATGTGCATGCATTTAAGAAACAGAAAAACAATTCATCAGAATGTGAAGAGGGCCCCACAAGAGCAAATTTTTGTGCGTCCATGCATATATATGTATGTATCGATCCTTTCTTTTGTCTTATTAATTTATATGTGTCAATATTCTAGTTTATAAAAAAAAAAACCATTTATTTATGTTTTATTTTATTTTATTAATATATATATATATATATATATTTCTGCAAGGAATATTGGTATCATAGTAAATGGATGTGCTTCATATGAATGGATTTTGAAGTATATATATGAAGATGTGTGCGCATATATATGTGCACACATGAGTATATATATATTATATGAATGTAGGGCAGGAATAGATTAGATATGTATGTATGCAAATTAGATATTATATAATTTCAGGGCAAATACATGTTTGTGTGTTAAAGATAAATCGACAAACCACATTCTACCTATGGAGTATATATCGCATTAAATTATATGTACATATATGTACACTATCAGGAACACACAAACATGTAGTACCCAGGAATCCAACAATAAAAATTGCATTATATATCGAAACATGAATAGTTCATTAATTTATTAAATTCTCCGCTCCTCTGCTACACTTGTTTATCCTTGTTTATTTATTATATGTATATAATTATTTACTTATTTATTTGTATATTTATCCATTTTTATTTTTTATTTTTTATTTGTTATATATTTCTTATCACCTCTACTTTATTTATCCATTCATTATTTCATTATACTGTTATAATGTGTTATTTATTGTTTATTATTTTACAATTATTCCTTTCCCTATACTTTTATTCATACTAAATTGTTTGTATATATTTAATTTATTTATATGTATTTATTATTTCTGGTTTATTTTCCTATGTATATTTATTGCTCAAAATGTTTATATGGCCATTGGTGCTAAAGGAAAGAAAAAAAAAAAAAAAAAGTAGAAAGAAAAAGGGGGAGAAAAAACATCATATAACATAGCGTAAATCAGAACGATAATTGAGTCCTTTAGGGTGCCGGGTATCCAGCCGTAGTATCCACTTAGCTTCAGTATAGAGAAGTTCACGGAACCAATCACCTCCTCTCAAAGGTTTTTTCACTTGCTCAATACCTACAACATTCATAGTAGAAAAGTCTCCATTATGAAGATCAAGAAAATGTCTGGTGAGGCCAGAAACAGATCTTTTATATTTCGGGGGATTCAAAGAGGAGGTTGGAAGTGGAATGTGGGTATGCTGAGATATTCTTTTCCTGAGAGGCCTGGAAGTGCAGCCTATATAATCTTTCAGACATATAGTACAGGAAGCTTTGTATATGACATATGTGGTAGAGCAGTTTATAAAAGCAGAAATATTGTGGATGATGTCACCCACTGGAAAAGATAATGTTTTCTTCATGAATTTGCAAAGTCCACACCGAGGCAGGGCACACTTATAGGAGCCTTTTGTGCTGAGCCAGGTCTCAGTTCTATTTTGGGAGATAAATAGGCTTGGAGATATCATATTGCCTATGGTCTTAGCCTTTCTGGCCACCACATTGACACCATTGGATAGTATTTGAGCTAACTCCGGATCCTGATGAAGAAGAGGGATATAACGTAGAAAAACTTCTTTTATTCTAGAAAAATCAGCACTATGAGGGGTGGAGAAAACGATGGAACAATTCCGATTATCAGATGCGTTCTTATTAAAAAGTAGTTCACTGCGGGTTTTCTTTCCAGCGTTTTTTTCAGCACGGAAAAGGATCTTATTCTTATAGCCTCTGCATCGTAGCCGCTTTTTCATGGTTTCCAATTCAGAGAAATAAGCAGTATCTGTGGAACAGAGGCGGCGTGCTCTGAGAAATTCACCAAGGGGTAGATTGTTTATAGTATGTTTGGTATGATTACTATTTGCATGCAGAATGGTATTCCCACTGAGCGGTTTCCTGTATAAGGAGGTATTGATGCAACCAGTTTCAGGGTCACCAGTGAGATATACATCCAAAAATGGAGTAGAATTTTCAGAAAATACCACAGTAAAGCTTAAATTCATGTGGTTTGAATTCAAATAGGAGAGAAAGGTATCAGGTAGGTTGGTTAGGGGTGCGTTTTTCTTGCGTTTCCAGATCATTATGAGATCGTCTATGTATCTCGCATACCAAAAGATTTGGTCCATAAAAGGATTGTCAGGCGTATGTATGTACATAGCTTCCCAAGAAATCATGTATAAATTAGCTAAAACGCAAGAAAAACTAGCACCCATAGGGCAACCATTGACTTGTAAAAAGAATTTCTGGTTAAAGCTGAAGAAATTATGTTTCAAGAGAAACTCACAAATCAGGATGACATAGTCTTTAAATATGTCACTCAGGTTAGTCAGCTGACTTAAGTGGTGAGATAGAGATTTGAGGGCTAATGTATGTGGAATACATGAGTATAGCGATGCAACATCACTCGTGACCCAGAACAGATCATCATTCCAAGTGAGGTCAGGAAGAGTTTGTAAAATGTGCTTGGAGTCTCTGATGTAGCCAGCAGAATCCTTAACTAGGGGCTGTAAGATGTTATCCAGCCAGTCTGAAATCCGACTGGTGAGAGAATTGGTGCTCGCTACAATAGGTCGTAAGGGTGGTGGAAAGAGGCCCTTATGGATTTTGGGAAGTCCTTGGAAAATTGGACACACAGGAGTGTCATTAGTCAGATAGTCGCATGTATGTTTGTCAAAGATGCCTAAAGACAGTCCTTGTTCAAGGATAGTATTCAATTTCTTGGAAAAAACGTCCGTGGGATCAGAAGTAAGCCGTTTATAAGTGGCAGCATCCTCCAACATATTCATGATTTCCCTTTCATACAGTGAACTGTCGAGAATAACCACTGAGCCACCCTTGTCTGCTGCTCTTATGGTAATGTAAGGATTTTTGCTCAAATCTTTAAGAGCTTTGCACTCTTGGATGGTAAGATTATTGGGGGACACAGGACTTGAAGAAATAATATTTTTAATCTCAGTTTCCATTAGATCCTGGTATGTGTCCATAATGGGGACACGTGAGGCAACTGGATAAAAGTCCTTATTGGCAGTTTTGAAAGGAGGAATGTGGAGTTCAGGATTATTAGAATTGTCCATTTCAGACAGACGTTTTGTGGAGACATGCTCCTTAAGACTCAAGTATAGTGGAAAGGAGGGTACTTCAATGGTAGTATTAGAGGTGGAAGGAATATCTGCATGGCTCTGTTCAGATGAAAAAAAATGTTTTTTAACCGTGAGGTTTCTGATAAAGATATTGATGTCCTTGATGGTCTGAAACAAATCAGCCCGAGATGTAGGGGCAAAATTCAGACCTTTCTTGAGGACTTGCAGTTGACAAGAGCTGATGGAGCATGCAGATAAGTTTATAACAGAAAACTCAGTATGATTAGGTATATTTAATATCTCTGATGCCGGTTTCTGTTGGTGCGTCGAGGAGTGAATTTTACCGCACCTCTGGTGCTTCCTTCCTCCTCTGTGGCCATTCCGTTTTTTGATTTCTTAAAAGTCGCACCCTCAGCAATATTTGAGCTTTTATCCGAGTCCAGTGAACTGCCACTGCCACCTGTAGTGTCCAGATCGGTGGAGGTAAAAATTACAGATCTTTCCCTAGGATTGTTATCTTTGCGGTATTTTAAGATAGATTTCCTTGATGTGCTCCAAGAATAAACTTGGTTGGTATTATAATCATTGATGTCCCTCTTATATTTCCTTTGTTTGTATTGGATGAGGTTATCCTCAATTCTATGAATATTGGTGAGGAATTTATCGTGAAGTTTTTTATAGTCTACTGCGTCATAGGTTTTATTCAAGAAGTCTTGTATTTCATTAATTTGTATGTCAAAGGATTTCAGTCTATCTTCTTCCTCTTTAATGATGAGATTCATGAGGCTAAGTGAACAGGTGGTAAGAATATTATTCCACTCTGTTTGGAAGTCCTGATGGAATATAAAAGTAGGAAATTTCTTTATCCTGAGGCCACGTGGGATTATGGATTTTTCAATGTACTTTTTAAGAGTGGCAGAATCCCACCAAGTTCTAAGTCTCTGTGTGAACACCTTTTCAAGGTCCCAAAAGGTATATGTTTTTTCTGAACCAAAGGGGAGGTCAGGTGTGTCTGCAGTATTATCAGAAAAAATAGATTCAAGTTTCCTTCGCCTTTCCTCATTATCGAATGATGAAATATCCATAGTTTACTCTTTGGGAAAAATATATATATGTGATGGTAAAGAAAAAAATAGATAGAAAAAAAAAATATATATATATAGAAAAAAAGGGCTAAAAGTCTTGCAGGCGCTAGGCATGATCTGTGACCAAAAATAGTATATATATGAGATGCATGGAGTTGTATATACTAACTGGAGATATATATTATACTTTTATAACATAGAAAATCCAATTACTATAAGGACAAATCCTGGGGTGGGCACGAAAAATGGACGCCAAGAACAGGGAAGGAAAAACAGAGGTATTCAGCTCACCCAAATAGTGTCCTCCAGTCTGCGGTGAATGCACGTAGTCCCTCGGACAGCCTGTCCGAGGGACTACGTGCATTCACCGCAGACTGGAGGACACTATTTGGGTGAGCTGAATATCTCTGTTTTTCTCTTACCTCATGTGCAGGGCATTGCAGAACCTTAGGTATCCATTGTTTTGACCACTAGCAACTAACTAACTGTCACTATATACATGGTCGTAACCATGGATATCTAAGGTTCTACAATGCCCTGAACATGAGGGAAGAAACAGTGAATCAGAAGAACTGTACTACATTTCTAATTGGAGATATTTGCTAATATTAATATTATTATTACACCTACTACATATTGGGATAGGATCTTGGAGATGGGAATAACCCTTTCAAGTCGATCTCTGCCTATCTACCTTGACTGATGTGTGTACACATAAATAAACTGATCCTCATGAGAAACAATTTGGAGAGTGCCTTGAATTTAAGGGGGCTTTACACGCTGCGACATCGCTAATGTGGAGTCGTTGGGGTCACGGAATTTGTGACGCACATCCGGCCGCATTAGCGATGTTGCTGTGTGTGACACCGATGAGCGATTTTGCATCGTTGCAAAAACGTGCAAAATCGCTCATTGGTGACATGGGGGTCCATTCTCGATTATCGTTACCGCAGCAGTAACGATGTAGTTCGTCGCTCCTGCGGCAGCACACATCGCTATGTGTGACGCCGCAGGAACGAGGAACCTCTCCTTACCTGCCTTCCGGCCGCTATGAGGAAGGAAGGAGGTGGGCGGGATGTTCCGGCCACTCATCTCCGCCCCTCTGCTTCTATTGGGCGGCCGCTCAGTGACGTCGCTGTGACGCCGCACGGACCGCCCCCTTAGAAAGGAGGCGGTTCGCCGGTCACAGCGACATCGCCAGGCAGGTAAGTATGTGTGACGTCTCTGCGCGATGTTGTGCGGCACGGGCAGTGATTTGCCCGTGTCGCACAACAGATGGGGGCGGGTACCCACGCTAGCGATATCGGGACCGATATCGCAGCGTGTAAAGTAGCCTTTACAACTTATATGATTATTGGGACCATATCCCACTCCTTCAGCACCTCCTACTGTGGATTAAATGCAGACCAATACGCTTCCTTACGTAGCTTGACTGACATCTCATCAGTGTCCCTCCTGCTAATTTGCTAGACGATACTTAAAGGGAACCAATCACCAGGATTTTCGTATATAACCTAAAGCCAGTGCTATACTGGCGCTATCAGGCTGATTCTATACATACCTGTAGTGGTCAGCTCAGATGTTTAGGTTTTGAAATCCAAGAAAGAAAAGTTTATAAAATCATCAGCTTCTTGAGTGACCGAAGCTGAGGATCAGATAATATCTGGGGGATATTCATAGTTATACCCTCCCCCTGTTAGAATTAGCATAAGTATTATACAATCGATTTTCATTTTCTCTTGCAGGACCAGTGGGAGGTCATACCCATATGACCAGAATGGTCGGGCCCTGGGCCAACAAAGCTGATACCATAAAGCAACATTTTTCTGTTGGCTGAAGCCCCGCCTCTTCTGGTCACATGGGTATGACCTCACCACAAGTCCTGCTAGGTCCATTGTATAATATTTATGCTAATTCTAACAGGGGGAGGGGATAACTATGAATACCCCCCCAGATATTATCTGATCCTCAGCTGCTTTCACTCAAGAAGCTGATGATTTTATAAACTTTACTCTGTTGGATTTCAAAACCTAAATATCCGAGCTGACCACTAAAGATATGTAGAAAATCAGCCTGATAGTGCCAGTATAGCACTAGCTTTAGGTTATATATGAAAATCCTGCTGATTGGTTCCCTTTAAAGAGATGTTACTTTTGCCTATGGGTCCTAAGAATGCATGTGACTCCACGTAATCCGTTGTGCTACAAAATTTAGCACAATGACATTCCCTGATGAATGAGCTACTTTGGCATCCAACTCCCTGAGCTAATGAACTAATGAAGAACAAATCTTAGCACAGGTTTATCTCTATCCACAGGTTGATCCCAGCACATATTATGAATCCTGCATTAGTGACTCATGTGCCTGTGATACCGGTGGAGATTGTGAATGCTTTTGCACTACTGTTGCGCTATATGCCCAAGCTTGCAGTGAAAATGGAATATGCATAAATTGGAGAACGCCAACCATATGCCGTAAGTCTGAATACTTTTAACATAATCAGAAATAAGAAAATTAGGTTCAACCTTTCACGACTGAGGCCTAGAGAAATTGCAAACAGAACCAAAATCTGCATGTGTGAATCCAATCTGAGGCCAAGAGACAGCAAGGAGGTGGCCATTCAGGAGCAAGAAAAAGTAATCATTCCAGGCTACTGTTAATAAAAAGTGGGGGTCCACTCCTGACTTTGCTGTAAGGTCCAATAAATTCTTTTTCCCCTCATTTGAATAAGAATTATTAGCAGTAGCAAGTATTAGTGAGGGGCCTAAATTACAAAACTTTCAGTTCTTGGTAAGACGTTGGTACCTATTATATGCAGGGCACTAGTGTAGTGAATATTGTTTACATTAGGAAATAAATTGTCTCCAACTGCCAAAATTGATGCCATGCTTTCTTCCACCAATGCCTCTTTTCACCCCTTAGTGGAACCTGAGGTGCCCCAGAACCCACTTGAAGAAAAACACATTTAAACTCAAACAATACAATTTGTTTAATCAATGGAAATATATGAATATCTATAAACAATATTTACTTGCTCTTATGTTTTACTAACTTGGGGTTGAGTAGAGAGTGCGACAATCTCCAGTAATTTCATCGAGAATGAATAGAATGGAGGTGCGCATGCTCGATCTCCACTCCGATACGATGTGGGTCTTCAGAGACCCGATCTCAGAGAGCAATGGGGGTCATAACTTCAGACACCAATAAATTATCCACCATCGTATCCTATATATGTCCAGGGGTATTCAAGGGGTAGTCAACCTTCCACAAACATCCATCTACCATCCACCATCCACCTTCTAAATAATAGACGAAACAAGCTGAGTGGAGTGATGTTGGAATAAATGAGGAAAATCATCTTGTTATTAAAGTACATACACTATGATGATGCATATAGATAGTAGGGTGAAAGGCCTTGGAGAAAGCCACTTTGTGTCAATGCACACTGCGGAATATAGAACATGGCTAGCACTACATATATTATTAAAGGGAATGTATCATCAGAAAAAAAAAATTCAATAACTGGAAAAAATGTAAAGTAATAATATTTTAATGTTTTGTTTAAATATTATTATTATTTTTTAATTGAGCAAAATATAAAAAAATATTTAAAAAGTTTGATTTTTTCCACTGTTAAACACTAGGGGGAGCAGCTTCTGAAATCCTACAGAAATCCAACTGTAAAAAAAACTCACATTACAGCTGCAGTAAAGTGGGTGGAGTCTGCTCTCCTGTGTGTGATGGCACACCTCCTACCTCCAAATCTGAGTGTTTACAACAGATAACAGAGAATGACATGTAGGGACACAGTGCGGAGCCCTTTTGTTGGTGACCAGAAATGTCTAAAGTGTCACCAAGGACAGCAGGACACAGGACAGGATTAGATACACAGCTCAGCAGACAGTATCACACAGGATAGGATTAGATACACGGCTCAGCAGACAGTATCACACAGGATAGGATTAGATACACAGCTCAGCAGACAGTATCACACAGGATAGGATTAGATACACAGCCGTGCAGACAGTATCACACAGGATAGGATTAGATACACAGCTCAGCAGATAGTATCACACAATATAGGATTAGATACACGGCTCAGCAGACAGTATCACACAGGAGAGGATTAGATACACAGCCGTGCAGACAGTATCACACAGGATAGGATTAGATACACAGCCCTGCAGACTGTATCACACAGGATAGGATTAGATACACAGCCATGCAGACAGTATCACACAGGAGAGGATTAGATACACAGCTCAGCAGACAGTATCACACAGGGGAGGATTAGATACACAGCCGTGCAGACAGTATCACACAGGAAAGGATTAGATACAAAGCCGTGCAGACAGTATAACACAGGATAGGATTAGATACACAGCCGTGCAGACAGTATCACACAGGAGAGGATTAGATACATAGCTCAGCAGATAGTATCACACAGGAGAGGATTAGATACACAGCCGTGCAGATAGTATCAGCGGTAGCAGTGGCGGTACTCACATGCAGTGGCACACATAGACACACACACACATGTGACGATGGCGGGCAGTGCGGTGGCTGGGGAGAGCGGAGGGATGGGGTGTCATCGGAGACGGTAACAGCGGAGGGAGGGGCGGCAGTAGCAGTAGCGGGGGCAGAGCGGGGGCTGGGGAGAGCGGAGGGATGGGGTGTCATCGGAGATAGTAACGGGGGGAGGGGAGGGTAGGGTAGGCGGCCTGTACTCACACAACCCGGTGGTTTACAGATGTAAAGTGGAGCAAACAGCATACACTGTAAGCTCCACAATGATGGCGCTGATCTCCTCCCTCTGCTGTGATCTGCACAGCCCAGGGGGCACGTCCAGGTCACAGCAGACGCCTTCTCTAATGTTGCTAAATGGGGTCGGATACCGACCACTGTTCTCTATGCACAAGGGCTGCCATAAAGGAGTGAGTAACTGTCGTTACACACACAGCAAATCCATCATGGCCCCCAGTGCCTCCAGTAAAATTAGAATTACATAAAAACTAAATAAGCTGCGATTTTCATTTTGTATTAAAAATACTTGATTTCATAATCACTGTTTTTAATACAAAAATAAAAAAACGTGATACATTCCCTTTAAAGAACTAAGAAGGATCAAGTACACTATGCTTGCACCACAGACATTTATATATTGTGGATCAATAAAACACACACATATATACATACATACATACATACAGAATATCACAAAAGTAAGAACACCCCTCATATTTTTTAAATATGTTATTAGATTAGTCTGTGCCTTGTTTTGTTTATGATTATTTTGCTTGTCCCTAATATGTATACCGCTTTCACATGTAAAGTGCCATGGAATAAATGGCACTATAATAATAAATAATAAGACTATACAGTAGCTTGTATAACTGTGTATTTGTGTAAATTCGGTGTGACCTCTAAATAACTCAACACAGTCATTAATGTATAGTCACCCCTTAGTTACCAAATTGTGTCTAAAAAGTGAATATTTTGTGTGGCCCCCTTTATTTTCAAGCACTGTCTTTACTCTATTGGGCATAGAGGTCACTAGAGCTTCAAAGGAGCCACTGGATCCTATTCCATCCCCCATGATGAAATTATAGAACTAGTGGATGTTAGAGACCTTGCGCTCCTCTACCTTCCATTTGTGGATACCCCACAGATGCTCAATAGGGTTTAGATCTGGAGACACTTGGCTGGTCCTGCACCTTTACCCTCAGTTTCTTTAGCTAGTCAGTGGTCGTCTTGGAGGTGTTTTTGGAGTCATTATTATGTTGGAATATTGTTCTGCGGCGTATGGTCTGAGCACTGACAGATGGACCTCCACCCTGGTAACCTCTGCAGCAATGCTGGCACCACTCATACGTCTATTTTGAAAAGAATCTCTGGATATAACGCTGAGGACATGCACTCAACTTCTTTGGTCGACCATGGCAAGGCCTGTTCTAAGTGGAACCTGTCTTGCTAAACCGCTGCATGGTCTTGGCCACCATTCTGCAGCTCAGTGTTAGGCGGGCTTTGCACACTACGACATCGCAGATGCGATGTCGGTGGGGTCAAATTGAAAGTGACGCACATCCGGCATATCATGCGACATCGTAGTGTGTAAAGCCTAGATGATACGATTAACGAGCGCAAAATCGTCGTAATCGTATCATCGGTGCAGCGTCGGCGTAATCCATAATTACGCTGACGTGACGGTCCGATGTTGTTCCTCGCTCTCTCGGCAGCACACATCGCTGTGTGTGAAGTTGCAGGAGTGAGGAACATCTCCTACCGGCGTCACCGCGGCTTCCGTAGGATATGCGGAAGGAAGGAGGTGGGCGGGATGTTTACATCCTGCTCATCTCCGCCCCTCCGCCGCTATTGGCCACCTGCCGTGTGACGTCGCTATGACACCGCACAACCCACCCCCTTAGGAAGGAGGCGGGTTGCCGGCCAGAGCGACGGTCGCAGGGCAGGTGAGTCCATGTGAAGCTGGCGTAGCGATAATTTTCGCTACGCCAGCTATCACACGATATCGTACCTGCGACGGGGGCGGGGACTATCGCGTGCGACATCGCAGCATCGGCTTGCGATGTCGCAACGTGCAAAGCCGCCCTTAGGGTGTTTGCAATATTCTTACAGCCTCAGCTATCTTCATGTAGAGCAACAATTCTGTTTTTCAGATCCTCAGAGAATTCGTTGCCATAAGGAGCCATGTTCCAATATCCAGTGACCAGTATGAGAGAGTGTGTAAGCGATAACACCAAATGTAACACCCCTGCTTCCCATTCCCACCTGAGACCACTAATGAGTCACATGACACCAGGGAGGGAAAATTACTAATTGGACACAATTTGGCCATTTTCACTTAGGGATGCATTCACTTTTGTTGCCAGACTTCTACTGTATAGTCCCTTTATAGGAAAATAGTAGTAAACTAAAAATAGCAGAGTAAATGAAGAGTGGCTATGATGGAAGGTAGATGGCATGAGCCAATGATCTCAGTGACTGGCTACAGTGGTGATGTGCATCGTCAATGTGACGCCATCACTGCAGCCAAAACAATAATACTGGAACAGCAGCGGGAAGCTGGCATTGAATACACGGAGGTTGAGTTCCTACTGTATGTCTTATTTTTAGCACTTTACTTTTGTGGTCCATTTTCTGGAAGGTTGAAAACCTCTTAAATGGTCTCTAAAGATGCTGTATAGACAGAAATCAATAAACAGTGAGTCAGAAAAAACATTTTCCTATTCTAATATATATAGGGGAACCTTGGATTCTGAGCATAATTGGTTCCGGGAGTGTGCTCTTAAACCAAGTTACTCTTATATCAAAGTGAATTTTCCCATAGGAAATAATTGAAACGCAGACAATTCATTCCACAGCCCAAAAATATTTGCTGTATTTCTACAAACTTATCACAGTAATACGAAATACTGCACTGTATGCATATAAAATTATTACAGTACAGTAATACAAAATACTGTACAGTAAAAAACATATAAAGCAAATTATACTGCACTTTAGCTTACAATAGAATTGTTGGTGTGCGAGAGGTACAGTATAAGCAATGTGCAGCACTGGTTAGCCGAAAGAAAGTACAATACTTTATCCACAAATGCAAATTGATAGACATGCTAAATAGTATATACTGTACTGTACAATGGTATACTGTGTACAGTACATATGTACTGAAAGTTACCTCCAGAGCGGGTCAGAGCGTGGTAAAAGGAGAGAACCGGAAGTGTGCACAGTGAGTATTTGCTCTTATTGCAAAGCATTGCTCTTAAACCAAGTTACAAATTGTTAACAAGCTTTGCTTGTCTTGCAAAACTCTCTCAAACCAAGTTACTCTTAATCCAAAGTTCCACTGTATATTGATTCTGTTCCTGTGAAATTATGCATACTTAGAGCATTTCTCTTGTTTCACCAGCTATGTTTTGCGATTACTACAATGATGTTGGAGAATGTGAATGGCATTATAAAGCCTGTGGCGATAAATGTATGAAGACTTGCCGTAACCCCAAAGGAGAGTGTCTACATGAACTTTCAGGCTGTGAAGGTAACTAAACAAATGTACTCTTTTCAGGTATATTGTATGCCATGTGCAACACTACATCCCCTATTTAGAACGATTCAGAATAAACTTTTAATTTTCATTTGTAAATTGTGTTGTCAAAAATTCGAAATCGCTTGACAAAATGTGGCAAAATTAAATGGCTTTTTTGATGATTCATTACATTGTAAAATTAAGTGGCTTGTCCAGAATTTGGAATAATCGGAATAATTGCAGCAAATGTGTTCTCTATATAAAATAACCATTAGTCACATATTTAATTTTTGGAGCCTCCAGAGATTTAATAGTTGTGTAATGATTATTTTAATTGATTTATTTTTTTAATGAAGCAGTAGGCTATTTGTGAATAAAAACCTAAGTATTGTATAGTTTTGTAGTTAAGTATCATTGTATATTTTCTAATACTGGAACGTACTTAACTAAACTTTTCCATCCATGCTATAGGCTGTTATCCTAAATGCCCACCATCCAGACCCTTTTTAGATGAAGATACTATGAAGTGTGTGGCTCAGTGTGGCTGCGTTGACAATGGAATACATTATAACTATGGAGATTTTGTGCCACGTAACTGTTATTCTTGGTAAGAACTGAGATAAGAATTTACAGCATCATGTCATTTTCTGAATTGGGTTCCATATAGTAAAAAGATACGGTAAATTAAGCCTGCATTCTCTTAGGAATTCCAAATAGTAAAAAGATATGGTAAATTAAGGCTGTATTCCCTTAGAAAATTACCTATTGTTTATGTAAACTTTTTGTGCTTAAAGTATTTTTAAAAAATAGTTAGTCTTTTTTTTTTTGTTTCATTTCACAACCTTTATTAAAATATATATATATATATATATATATATATATATATATATATATATATTTGTAAATTAGTAATCTTGTAATTTTCACTGTCCATTTATCAAGAATTTACAGCAAGGATTTATAATATCAGGGGACAGATTTCAATT
Organism: Anomaloglossus baeobatrachus; assembly: GCF_048569485.1. Taxonomy (NCBI): domain Eukaryota; kingdom Metazoa; phylum Chordata; class Amphibia; order Anura; family Aromobatidae; genus Anomaloglossus; species Anomaloglossus baeobatrachus. The sequence continues at coordinate 64,634,474 of NC_134362.1, forward strand.
ACACGTAATGTCTCTATACACAGCTGATAACACAAGATCCACTAATAAGGATAGGCGATATCACAGCCCCCTTGCTCCCCCTCCTTATGCTCATTAGTCACTTCAATACAAAAGAAAGGGTCGTGTCTGACCATTGGGGCAATGTACTTGTGTTGTTTCCTGAAACGAAAGGAAATTAAAATCCATAGTGGCCTGTGTGAAAATTGCTAAATTTATATCTTTAATTTTTAATACAGATTGTAATATGAAAAACAAAATATTGTCAAAATTTAAAAAATAATACATTTAACACAAACCAGATTTATACTGTAGGTCTTTTACTGATGATAGCTCTCCTTGAAATGGTTACTGCACTTTCAGACAACTTTATGATCTCATTTGATAGATGTTAAGTAAATTTCTTCATATCAAACATATTTCCTACCCCTCAAAAATAACCCTGAAATGCTGGTCACTTCTGTCTATTTTGCTTCAGGGACCCAAGAAATAAGGGGGCCCATTTCTACTTTCAGAGTAGGTGGAAATGTGCATTTTGTTGAGCTCTTGGGTTGCAAAGGACCCATATATTGTTCTTGCACAAGAGCCCTGTTCTGTCTATGATTCCTAGTGATCTATCTTCTACCTCACTCTCTTGTTTATAAAACTTCACATATGCTTAAATCACTACTCCACCATTTTTTTTTTCAGTGCTGTAGTGGTGCTTTTAACCACGTCACAACATTTGAAGTATATTTACATAATAGCTCATCTCCCTGCCTCTGATGTGGGCTCACATGCTGAGCCAGCATCTTTCCCTGCACATGATGGCTGATCTGATCAGCCATGATATGCCCGTAACAACCACCTTCTGCCAAGACCCATAACTTTTTTTTATTTTTTCTTCAATTTAGCCATACAGGGTCTTATTTTTTTACAAGACGAGTTGTAGTTTGGAGTGAAGCCATTCATTTTACCACATAGTGTACTGAAGTGCTGGGAAATTGCAAAATTGTTTTTAGGGTCTTTTATTTACCATGTTCACTACATGGTAAAATTGACCTGGCAATATGATTCTCCAGTTCAGTACAAGTATGAAGATAACCAAACATGTATAATTTTTCTTTCAAGTTAAGTAGTGAAAAAAAAAATCTGAATTTAGTAAAAAAAAATAGCTTTTGGCATAATTTTCTGAGAATTGTAACATTTTTATTTTTTGTGATCTGGGGCCAAGTAATTGCTTATATTTTGCACCCCAAAATGACGTTTTTACTGATACCATGTTTTAGTAGATGCAATGTTTTGATCGCTTCTTATTGTATTTTATTGCAATATTGCGATGGTCTGAAAAAAGTAATTCTTGCTTTTTTATATTTTTTGTTACACTGTTTACAGATCAGAATAATTATTTTGATACTAAATATGTGTAATTTTTAATTGTTTTATTTTCAATGGGGCAAAAAGGGGGATTTGAACTTGTGTTTTTTTTATTTTTTTCATATTTTTTTATTTTAATTTTTTACTTTTTATTGTATTTATCAGTTCCCTTAAGGGACTTGAAGCAGTTTTTATCCTAATGTTTGTTCTATACATAGCAGTGCATAAGCACTGCTCTGTGTAGCTGAAATCATATTCTGCTCTGAATGTCAACTTGGAGCCACTGTTCATGGCAGGATCGTATTGACAGACACATGGCTCATCAGCTGATCCCGGGCTGTCATGAAAACTCATCAGCACCTCGAGATCACGTCATGGGGTCATCGATAGGAATGGGTAATAGTGTGTCCCCTTGACAGACATAAGGGTCATCAGCTGACCCCCAGCTGTCATGACAACGTATCGGCACTCCATGATCATGTCATGGGGCTGTAGATGGTAACAGGGAATGACATGCCTCCCTGCCGACGCGTGTTAAATCCCACATCTGAGTGCAGACCAATTTTTTTCATTGGCTCATTGACATGCATAGTTGAGTGTGATCAGATTTACATATGCAAATTATGCATGCTGTTTGCATGAGCCCTATTTTCAGTTAAATTGTATTACCATAACGGGGCACTTAAAGGGGTTATCCATTACTGGACACTTCTTGCTTAATCAATTCAGGGCTCCATATGTTCTATTTTTCGGAAACTCTGTCACAAAAACTTAAATGCTCACTTTTTCTCAAAACCTTCGTATTGATAGCAGAGTGACAACTCTAAAAATATGTATAGCGTGTGTGTTTTACGAATATGAAAGTTGTTCTCTCCTTTTATTTTCAGTGTTTGCACTATGGATCAGATCAGATGTGATTACAATACAACTGGTATGTACTTTTTAGTTTGTAAAGTTTCATCTTGCCCTATATCAGATTACCTGTTTATAGGTGGTATTCATCCGTAGAATTAATTTTATTGTATACACATACCAAAGCTGAGAGTGCAATCATCTGAACCCAGTATAGTGTTTTTTGTTAGTTTACATTAATGGCTAAATGCAAAAGGATTAACAAAATTACCTCTGCAATTTTTTAAGCGAATCATAAGTAGCCTTTTTATAGGTGTTGTTAATTAATCAATTAAAAAAAGTTTTAGAATGGCATAAAATAATAAAAGAAGTGATATTTACCTGACTTCTCAACGTGGAAATTTGGCTTCTGCGGCCAATCTTTGGCATTAGCGATGACCCACCACAGGTAGAGATTGGAAAGGAAGCTCAGAGGCAGGGTCAGAATAAGAGAGGTCATAAATCGCTATGTTAGGGTAAGACTTATTTTATTATTTCCTGGAATTATAAGACATTTTCTTTTCTAAAACTGCTTAGGATCTGGGTAACTTAAGGAGTTACCCAGATCGCCATTCACAAGTAAAATTCCAAAGTGCTTGTAAACTAAAGTTTTATAAAAACTTAACATAGCATAAGCCATAGAATTTGTCAAGTTAGATTACAGTTTTCTGAATCTGGATCTCTTGTTCCATTGTGGTACCTGTCTTTTTACTTGAAATTCTACATCTTTTCCAGGCAAACTATGCGGGTTTTACAGGCACTGATTGACAACGTTCTACATATTAAAGAGAACCTGTCACCAGATTTGATGACTATAAGCCGCAGTCACCACCACTGAGCTCTTATATACAGTATTCTGGAGTGCAGTATATAAGTGCCCAGGCCATGCTGTATTGTGTAAAAAACATTTTTATAATATTCACCTATGGGGGTGGTCCAATCTTATGGGTATCACTGCTCTCTGCCTCCTATCTCCGGTCTGGCATCTCCTCTCTGTGGCAATTGCCGTCCTCCTTCTTCTGAGGTCCATGTGCATGACACGTCCTATGCTATGCACACTAGCTGGCACTAAGGTCTTATGCAGACACACTTTAATTTGCTCTGCTCAGGGCAGATCAAAGTCTTGTACTGCACATGGGTAGGCAGTTCTTAACCTTTCCTTCAGCCTGCGCATCACATTACTTTGATCTGCCCTCATCAGGGCACATCAAAGTGCACCTGCACTGGACCACAATGCTGGCCTGGGCTGGATAGTAGGAGGACTGATATTGCAGCAGAGAGGAAGTGCCAGAGCAGAGAGACAAGGCACCAGACCGGAGAGCAGTGACACCCATTGGACCAGACTACCCCTCTAGGTGAGCATTATAAAAGTGTTTCTTTACGTAACACAGCATGGCCTTGGTTCTTATATACAGTATTGTGGAATGCTGTACATAACAGCTCAGTGGTGGAGGCTGCAGCTTATAGTCGCCAAAACTGGTGACAGGTTCCCTTTAATGCTCATAGGGAGAAATCTGTCAATAAGCAGATGAAGCATATCTTCCAACCATCCTGGTTCCAGCTGGACAGTCCAGAGTTAGGAAAACTGTCTCACTGTCTAAGAATATCAGGGTTACAACTCCAGTATCTCTAAGGGGGCATAATGGTGATGTTTCCAAATATCATAGCAATGCATAGCCATGCTTGTTATAGGGTTAAATTCATAGTAGTAACTGCTGGTGACTGGCATCTCCTAGTTTTCCATCTTTTCTCGATAAGAGTTTAAGACTGTTCACCAAACAATAGTAGATTAGTAGGTATGTATAAAGTACAAAAAAAGATGCTAGCATTGACACTGTCACTCTCAAAAAATGTAGCATCAGTCCAGACAAATGATGAAAGATACTATTTTATTCATACTGTTTCTTAAATGGCTTCAAGGATCTGCTCCCCTTCATCAAACCAAAAACAAGACATCTACATAAGTGTGTGCATTCCTGTACAGTGCTTTATCCAAAAAGGCTTATATTTTATTGTGGAACACAACTATTTCTTTCTTGAACACCATCTACAAACAAAACAAAAGTGACCGCTGTGGGGTTCAATGTTGCCCCCAGCTTTGTAAATTTGTTTGAAGAAAATTTTGAGAACCATCTAATCTACAAATGTTAATACTTCTATAAAGACTGTATAGTTTATAAAAGGTTTATAAGTTACATTTTTAATATTTGTAAAGGAGGCACACATAAATTAGATGAGTTCATCAATTATATAATTTACAACACTTAGGACCTCCATTTCACAAATTTAAGTCAATCTGAGTTTGAATTTCACAATTGGTTAGGATTGTATACTACTAAGCACCAACTTGTTGCCAAAGCATCCAAAACTGTAGATAGCAACAGCAGTCTAACGTTTTCCAGCTCACACTGCTCACACTGCAAAAAGTGGTTCCTTTAAGACAGTGTATAAAATATATAGGAACTGAACCTTTAAAGATGTTGTCCATTACTAGGACAACTTCTTTTAATTCCACGCGTGGGAGAACCCAGGAAAAATAATAAAGCCTATACTCAAGAAAGCGGGACCCAGGCTCAAATGGGGTGTGCAAACAAATATAATGTTGAGGGTGCTGTCTTTATAAATCTTCACCCACTCGTCTGATTGGCAACTTGCTGTACGCACAACACAGTGATAGAAAGCTGCTAAGCAGTGGTGGAGGGGGAGGGGGAGGTACACAGAGCAGGAGAACTACTGTATATGGCATGAAACAACTAGTCCTCTTGTAAAAATATTGGAATTCTGACCATAAGCAAATGCAAAAAAAAAGCATTTTCTAACCTAAATACAGAGACACTGCAGAAATTTGTGACCATAGAAAGATCCGTTGACATTGAAAATTGTGGAGCAATCTAGAACGATGCTTATAGATCTGTAAAGAAAGTGGTAATGTAAGAAGAAAATAACTATAATAAAAATATTGTAAATAATATTAAGTTAAGTATCTGTGAATAAGATAAGGTATATTGTAGAAAGTAAATAAGACATTTAAAAATCTAAAAAAATTAATAGTAAATTTAATAATTATGATTATTCTTTTAAGCTTGTCGGTGCACATATGAAGGCAAGATGTACAATTATAAGGACACCATTCCATATTCCAATAATGAAGAAAGCAAATGCAACCAGATGGAATGCGATACAGATGGGAGAATTGTTAAACTATATAAGTGCACAACACCACCTCCATCACTGCCACTTGATTTCACAACCAGGAAGATATTTACAACCAAGAATACAACCGCAGCTATGCCTACAGAAAAAATCCATACAACCATGAAAACTACATCTGCATCAACAACTATGTCAACCAAAACCTTCAATTCTCCAACAACGCAAGTCTTTGTAACCACTACAGAACCATCAATGAAATTTACAACTTCTTCAACAAAAGAAGCTACAACAGTCAGTAATGCTACTCCTGGCACAGTTACATTTTCAACAACTTCTACTAAACCTACATCATCTAATAACCCAACAACGAAAGAGAGTTCTAAAACTACTCCTCCTTCTCAATGCTACTGGACACAGTGGTTTGATGTAAATCATCCAACATCTGATAATAATGGAGGAGATGTGGAGACCTTTGAAATAGCCAAGAATAATGGAATTCGTGTGTGCAAAGCAAAAGAATTTATCAAAGACATAAAATGCAGATCTACCTCCTATCGAGATATTGCCATTGAAATGCTTCCTCAAAAAGTTACTTGTAACATTAAAACAGGGTTAGTTTGTAGAAATGAAGATAATCCTGGGCCTGGAGAAATGTGCCTTAATTATGAATCACAATTGTACTGCTGTGATGAACACATGCCGACAACTATGGAGACATCTCCACCAACAACCCACATGATGACATCATCTAGATACACAACCAGCCCTTCAACGAAAGAAGCTACAACAGTCAGTAATGCTACTCCTGGCACAGTTACATTTTCAACAACTTCTACTAAACCTACATCATCTAATAACCCAACAACGAAAGAGAGTTCTAAAACTACTCCTCCTTCTCAATGCTACTGGACACAGTGGTTTGATGTAAATCATCCAACATCTGATAATAATGGAGGAGATGTGGAGACCTTTGAAATAGCCAAGAATAATGGAATTCGTGTGTGCAAAGCAAAAGAATTTATCAAAGACATAAAATGCAGATCTACCTCCTATCGAGATATTGCCATTGAAATGCTTCCTCAAAAAGTCACTTGTAACATTAAAACAGGGTTAGTTTGTAGAAATGAAGATAATCCTGGGCCTGGAGAAATGTGCCTTAATTATGAATCACAATTGTACTGCTGTGATGAACACATGCCGACAACTATGGAGACATCTCCACCAACAACCCACATGATGACATCATCTAGATACACAACCAGCCCTTCAACGAAAGAAGCTACAACAGTCAGTAATGCTACTCCTGGCACAGTTACATTTTCAACAACTTCTACTAAACCTACATCATCTAATAACCCAACAACGAAAGAGAGTTCTAAAACTACTCCTCCTTCTCAATGCTACTGGACACAGTGGTTTGATGTAAATCATCCAACATCTGATAATAATGGAGGAGATGTGGAGACCTTTGAAATAGCCAAGAATAATGGAATTCGTGTGTGCAAAGCAAAAGAATTTATCAAAGACATAAAATGCAGATCTACCTCCTATCGAGATATTGCCATTGAAATGCTTCCTCAAAAAGTCACTTGTAACATTAAAACAGGGTTAGTTTGTAGAAATGAAGATAATCCTGGGCCTGGAGAAATGTGCCTTAATTATGAATCACAATTGTACTGCTGTGATGAACACATGCCGACAACTATGGAGACATCTCCACCAACAACCCACATGACGACATCATCTAAATACACAACCAGCCCTTCAACGAAAGAAGCTACAACAGTCAGTAATGCTACTCCTGGCACAGTTACATTTTCAACAACTTCTACTAAACCTACATCATCTAATAACCCAACAACGAAAGAGAGTTCTAAAACTACTCCTCCTTCTCAATGCTACTGGACACAGTGGTTTGATGTAAATCATCCAACATCTGATAATAATGGAGGAGATGTGGAGACCTTTGAAATAGCCAAGAATAATGGAATTCGTGTGTGCAAAGCAAAAGAATTTATCAAAGACATAAAATGCAGATCTACCTCCTATCGAGATATTGCCATTGAAATGCTTCCTCAAAAAGTCACTTGTAACATTAAAACAGGGTTAGTTTGTAGAAATGAAGATAATCCTGGGCCTGGAGAAATGTGCCTTAATTATGAATCACAATTGTACTGCTGTGATGAACACATGCCGACAACTATGGAGACATCTCCACCAACAACCCACATGATGACATCATCTAGATACACAACCAGCCCTTCAACGAAAGAAGCTACAACAGTCAGTAATGCTACTCCTGGCACAGTTACATTTTCAACAACTTCTACTAAACCTACATCATCTAATAACCCAACAACGAAAGAGAGTTCTAAAACTACTCCTCCTTCTCAATGCTACTGGACACAGTGGTTTGATGTAAATCATCCAACATCTGATAATAATGGAGGAGATGTGGAGACCTTTGAAATAGCCAAGAATAATGGAATTCGTGTGTGCAAAGCAAAACAATTTATCAAAGACATAAAATGCAGATCTACCTCCTATCGAGATATTGCCATTGAAATGCTTCCTCAAAAAGTCACTTGTAACATTAAAACAGGGTTAGTTTGTAGAAATGAAGATAATCCTGGGCCTGGAGAAATGTGCCTTAATTATGAATCACAATTGTACTGCTGTGATGAACACATGCCGACAACTATGGAGACATCTCCACCAACAACCCACATGATGACATCATCTAGATACACAACCAGCCCTTCAACGAAAGAAGCTACAACAGTCAGTAATGCTACTCCTGGCACAGTTACATTTTCAACAACTTCTACTAAACCTACATCATCTAATAACCCAACAACGAAAGAGAGTTCTAAAACTACTCCTCCTTCTCAATGCTACTGGACACAGTGGTTTGATGTAAATCATCCAACATCTGATAATAATGGAGGAGATGTGGAGACCTTTGAAATAGCCAAGAATAATGGAATTCGTGTGTGCAAAGCAAAAGAATTTATCAAAGACATAAAATGCAGATCTACCTCCTATCGAGATATTGCCATTGAAATGCTTCCTCAAAAAGTCACTTGTAACATTAAAACAGGGTTAGTTTGTAGAAATGAAGATAATCCTGGGCCTGGAGAAATGTGCCTTAATTATGAATCACAATTGTACTGCTGTGATGAACACATGCCGACAACTATGGAGACATCTCCACCAACAACCCACATGACGACATCATCTAAATACACAACCAGCCCTTCAACGAAAGAAGCTACAACAGTCAGTAATGCTACTCCTGGCACAGTTACATTTTCAACAACTTCTACTAAACCTACATCATCTAATAACCCAACAACGAAAGAGAGTTCTAAAACTACTCCTCCTTCTCAATGCTACTGGACACAGTGGTTTGATGTAAATCATCCAACATCTGATAATAATGGAGGAGATGTGGAGACCTTTGAAATAGCCAAGAATAATGGAATTCGTGTGTGCAAAGCAAAAGAATTTATCAAAGACATAAAATGCAGATCTACCTCCTATCGAGATATTGCCATTGAAATGCTTCCTCAAAAAGTCACTTGTAACATTAAAACAGGGTTAGTTTGTAGAAATGAAGATAATCCTGGCCCTGGAGAAATGTGCCTTAATTATGAATCACAATTGTACTGCTGTGATGAACACATGCCGACAACTATGGAGACATCTCCACCAACAACCCACATGACGACATCATCTAGATACACAACCAGCCCTTCAACGAAAGAAGCTACAACAGTCAGTAATGCTACTCCTGGCACAGTTACATTTTCAACAACTTCTACTAAACCTACATCATCTAATAACCCAACAACGAAAGAGAGTTCTAAAACTACTCCTCCTTCTCAATGCTACTGGACACAGTGGTTTGATGTAAATCATCCAACATCTGATAATAATGGAGGAGATGTGGAGACCTTTGAAATAGCCAAGAATAATGGAATTCATGTGTGCAAAGCAAAAGAATTTATCAAAGACATAAAATGCAGATCTACCTCCTATCGAGATATTGCCATTGAAATGCTTCCTCAAAAAGTCACTTGTAACATTAAAACAGGGTTAGTTTGTAGAAATGAAGATAATCCTGGGCCTGGAGAAATGTGTCTTAATTATGAATCACAATTGTACTGCTGTGATGAACACATGCCGACAACTATGGAGACATCTCGACCAACAACCCACATGACGACATCATCTAGATACACAACCAGCCCTTCAACGAAAGAAGCTACAACAGTCAGTAATGCTACTCCTGGCACAGTTACATTTTCAACAACTTCTACTAAACCTACATCATCTAATAACCCAACAACGAAAGAGAGTTCTAAAACTACTCCTCCTTCTCAATGCTACTGGACACAGTGGTTTGATGTAAATCATCCAACATCTGATAATAATGGAGGAGATGTGGAGACCTTTGAAATAGCCAAGAATAATGGAATTCGTGTGTGCAAAGCAAAAGAATTTATCAAAGACATAAAATGCAGATCTACCTCCTATCGAGATATTGCCATTGAAATGCTTCCTCAAAAAGTCACTTGTAACATTAAAACAGGGTTAGTTTGTAGAAATGAAGATAATCCTGGGCCTGGAGAAATGTGCCTTAATTATGAATCACAATTGTACTGCTGTGATGAACACATGCCGACAACTATGGAGACATCTCCACCAACAACCCACATGACGACATCATCTAGATACACAACCAGCCCTTCAACGAAAGAAGCTACAACAGTCAGTAATCCTACTCCTGGCACAGTTACATTTTCAACAACTTCTACTAAACCTACATCATCTAATAACCCAACAACGAAAGAGAGTTCTAAAACTACTCCTCCTTCTCAATGCTACTGGACACAGTGGTTTGATGTAAATCATCCAACATCTGATAATAATGGAGGAGATGTGGAGACCTTTGAAATAGCCAAGAATAATGGAATTCGTGTGTGCAAAGCAAAAGAATTTATCAAAGACATAAAATGCAGATCTACCTCCTATCGAGATATTGCCATTGAAATGCTTCCTCAAAAAGTCACTTGTAACATTAAAACAGGGTTAGTTTGTAGAAATGAAGATAATCATGGGCCTGGAGAAATGTGCCTTAATTATGAATCACAATTGTACTGCTGTGATGAACACATGCCGACAACTATGGAGACATCTCCACCAACAACCCACATGACGACATCATCTAGATACACAACCAGCCCATCAACGAAAGAAGCTACAACAGTCGGTAATGCTACTCCTGGCACAGTTACATTTTCAACAACTTCTACTAAACCTACATCATCTTATAACCCAACAACGAAAGAGAGTTCTAAAACTACTCCTCCTTCTCAATGCTACTGGACACAGTGGTTTGATGTAAATCATCCAACATCTGATAATAATGGAGGAGATGTGGAGACCTTTGAAATAGCCAAGAATAATGGAATTCATGTGTGCAAAGCAAAAGAATTTATCAAAGACATAAAATGCAGATCTACCTCCTATCGAGATATTGCCATTGAAATGCTTCCTCAAAAAGTCACTTGTAACATTAAAACAGGGTTAGTTTGTAGAAATGAAGATAATCCTGGGCCTGGAGAAATGTGTCTTAATTATGAATCACAATTGTACTGCTGTGATGAACACATGCCGACAACTATGGAGACATCTCCACCAACAACCCACATGACGACATCATCTAGATACACAACCAGCCCTTCAACAAAAGAAGCTACAACAGTCAGTAATGCTACTCCTGGCACAGTTACATTTTCAACAACTTCTACTAAACCTACATCATCTAATAACCCAACAACCAAAGAGAGTTCTAAAACTACTCCTCCTTCTCAATGCTACTGGACACAATGGTTTGATGTAAATCATCCAACATCTGATAATAATGGAGGAGATGTGGAGACCTTTGAAATAGCCAAGAATAATGGAATTCGTGTGTGCAAAGCAAAAGAATTTATCAAAGACATAAAATGCAGATCTACCTCCTATCGAGATATTTCCATTGAAATGCTTCCTCAAAAAGTCACTTGTAACATTAAAACAGGGTTAGTTTGTAGAAATGAAGATAATCCTGGGCCTGGAGAAATGTGCCTTAATTATGAATCACAATTGTACTGCTGTGATGAATATATGCCGACAACTATGAAGACATCTCCACCAACAACCCATATGACGACATCATCTAGATACACAACCAGCCCTTCAACGAAAGAAGCTACAACAGTCAGTAATGCTACTCCTGGCACAGTTACATTTTCAACAACTTCTACTAAACCTATATCATCTAATAACCTATCAATGAAAGAGAGTTCTCAAACTACTCCTTCTTCTCAATGCTACTGGACACAGTGGTTTGATGTAAATCATCCAACATCTGATAATAATGGAGGAGATGTGGAGACCTTTGAAATAGCCAAGAATAATGGAATTCGTGTGTGCAAAGCAAAAGAATTTATCAAAGACATAAAATGCAGATCTACCTCCTATCGAGATATTGCCATTGAAATGCTTCCTCAAAAAGTCACTTGTAACATTAAAACAGGGTTAGTTTGTAGAAATGAAGATAATCCTGGGCCTGGAGAAATGTGCCTTAATTATGAATCACAATTGTACTGCTGTGATGAACACATGCCGACAACTATGGAGACATCTCCACCAACAACCCACATGACGACATCATCTAGATACACAACCAGCCCTTCAACGAAAGAAGCTACAACAGTCAGTAATGCTACTCCTGGCACAGTTACATTTTCAACAACTTCTACTAAACCTACATCATCTAATAACCCAACAACCAAAGAGAGTTCTAAAACTACTCCTCCTTCTCAATGCTACTGGACACAGTGGTTTGATGTAAATCATCCAACATCTGATAATAATGGAGGAGATGTGGAGACCTTTGAAATAGCCAAGAATAATGGAATTCGTGTGTGCAAAGCAAAAGAATTTATCAAAGACATAAAATGCAGATCTACCTCCTATCGAGATATTGCCATTGAAATGCTTCCTCAAAAAGTCACTTGTAACATTAAAACAGGGTTAGTTTGTAGAAATGAAGATAATCCTGGGCCTGGAGAAATGTGCCTTAATTATGAATCACAACTGTACTGCTGTGATGAACACATGCCAACAACTATGGAGACAGCTCCACCAACAACCCACATGACGACATCATCTAGATACACAACCAGCCCTTCAACGAAAGAAGCTACAACAGTCAGTAATGCTACTCCTGGCACAGTTACATTTTCAACAACTTCTACTAAACCTACATCATCTAATAACCCAACAACGAAAGAGAGTTCTAAAACTACTCCTCCTTCTCAATGCTACTGGACACAGTGGTTTGATGTAAATCATCCAACATCTGATAATAATGGAGGAGATGTGGAGACCTTTGAAATAGCCAAGAATAATGGAATTCGTGTGTGCAAAGCAAAAGAATTTATCAAAGACATAAAATGCAGATCTACCTCCTATCGAGATATTGCCATTGAAATGCTTCCTCAAAAAGTCACTTGTAACATTAAAACAGGGTTAGTTTGTAGAAATGAAGATAATCCTGGGCCTGGAGAAATGTGCCTTAATTATGAATCACAATTGTACTGCTGTGATGAACACATGCCGACAACTATGGAGACATCTCCACCAACAACCCACATGACGACATCATCTAGATACACAACCAGCCCTTCAACAAAAGAAGCTACAACAGTCAGTAATGCTACTCCTGGCACAGTTACATTTTCAACAACTTCTACTAAACCTACATCATCTAATAACCCAACAACCAAAGAGAGTTCTAAAACTACTCCTCCTTCTCAATGCTACTGGACACAATGGTTTGATGTAAATCATCCAACATCTGATAATAATGGAGGAGATGTGGAGACCTTTGAAATAGCCAAGAATAATGGAATTCGTGTGTGCAAAGCAAAAGAATTTATCAAAGACATAAAATGCAGATCTACCTCCTATCGAGATATTTCCATTGAAATGCTTCCTCAAAAAGTCACTTGTAACATTAAAACAGGGTTAGTTTGTAGAAATGAAGATAATCCTGGGCCTGGAGAAATGTGCCTTAATTATGAATCACAATTGTACTGCTGTGATGAATACATACCGACAACTATGAAGACATCTCCACCAACAACCCATATGATGACATCATCTAGATACACAACCAGCCCTTCAACGAAAGAAGCTACAACAGTCAGTAATGCTACTCCTGGCACAGTTACATTTTCAACAACTTCTACTAAACCTATATCATCTAATAACCTATCAATGAAAGAGAGTTCTCAAACTACTCCTTCTTCTCAATGCTACTGGACACAGTGGTTTGATGTAAATCATCCAACATCTGATAATAATGGAGGAGATGTGGAGACCTTTGAAATAGCCAAGAATAATGGAATTCGTGTGTGCAAAGCAAAAGAATTTATCAAAGACATAAAATGCAGATCTACCTCCTATCGAGATATTGCCATTGAAATGCTTCCTCAAAAAGTCACTTGTAACATTAAAACAGGGTTAGTTTGTAGAAATGAAGATAATCCTGGGCCTGGAGAAATGTGCCTTAATTATGAATCACAATTGTACTGCTGTGATGAACACATGCCGACAACTATGGAGACATCTCCACCAACAACCCACATGACGACATCATCTAGATACACAACCAGCCCTTCAACGAAAGAAGCTACAACAGTCAGTAATGCTACTCCTGGCACAGTTACATTTTCAACAACTTCTACTAAACCTACATCATCTAATAACCCAACAACCAAAGAGAGTTCTAAAACTACTCCTCCTTCTCAATGCTACTGGACACAGTGGTTTGATGTAAATCATCCAACATCTGATAATAATGGAGGAGATGTGGAGACCTTTGAAATAGCCAAGAATAATGGAATTCGTGTGTGCAAAGCAAAAGAATTTATCAAAGACATAAAATGCAGATCTACCTCCTATCGAGATATTGCCATTGAAATGCTTCCTCAAAAAGTCACTTGTAACATTAAAACAGGGTTAGTTTGTAGAAATGAAGATAATCCTGGGCCTGGAGAAATGTGCCTTAATTATGAATCACAACTGTACTGCTGTGATGAACACATGCCGACAACTATGGAGACAGCTCCACCAACAACCCACATGACGACATCATCTAGATACACAACCAGCCCTTCAACGAAAGAAGCTACAACAGTCAGTAATGCTACTCCTGGCACAGTTACATTTTCAACAACTTCTACTAAACCTACATCATCTAATAACCCAACAACGAAAGAGAGTTCTAAAACTACTCCTCCTTCTCAATGCTACTGGACACAGTGGTTTGATGTAAATCATCCAACATCTGATAATAATGGAGGAGATGTGGAGACCTTTGAAATAGCCAAGAATAATGGAATTCGTGTGTGCAAAGCAAAAGAATTTATCAAAGACATAAAATGCAGATCTACCTCCTATCGAGATATTGCCATTGAAATGCTTCCTCAAAAAGTCACTTGTAACATTAAAACAGGGTTAGTTTGTAGAAATGAAGATAATCCTGGGCCTGGAGAAATGTGCCTTAATTATGAATCACAATTGTACTGCTGTGATGAACACATGCCGACAACTATGGAGACATCTCCACCAACAACCCACATGACGACATCATCTAGATACACAACCAGCCCTTCAACAAAAGAAGCTACAACAGTCAGTAATGCTACTCCTGGCACAGTTACATTTTCAACAACTTCTACTAAACCTACATCATCTAATAACCCAACAACCAAAGAGAGTTCTAAAACTACTCCTCCTTCTCAATGCTACTGGACACAATGGTTTGATGTAAATCATCCAACATCTGATAATAATGGAGGAGATGTGGAGACCTTTGAAATAGCCAAGAATAATGGAATTCGTGTGTGCAAAGCAAAAGAATTTATCAAAGACATAAAATGCAGATCTACCTCCTATCGAGATATTTCCATTGAAATGCTTCCTCAAAAAGTCACTTGTAACATTAAAACAGGGTTAGTTTGTAGAAATGAAGATAATCCTGGGCCTGGAGAAATGTGCCTTAATTATGAATCACAATTGTACTGCTGTGATGAATACATACCGACAACTATGAAGACATCTCCACCAACAACCCATATGACGACATCATCTAGATACACAACCAGCCCTTCAACGAAAGAAGCTACAACAGTCAGTAATGCTACTCCTGGCACAGTTACATTTTCAACAACTTCCACTAAACCTACATCATCTAATAACACATCAACGAAAGAGAGTTCTCAAACTACTCCTCCTTCTCAATGCTACTGGACACAGTGGTTTGATGTAAATCATCCAACATCTGATAAAAATGGAGGAGATGTGGAGACCTTTGAAATAGCCAAGAATAATGGAATTCGTGTGTGCAAAGCAAAAGAATTTATCAAAGGCATAAAATGCAGATCTACCTCCTATCGAGATATTGCCATTGAAATGCTTCCTCAAAAAGTCACTTGTAACATTAAAACAGGGTTAATTTGTAGAAATGAAGATAATCCTGGGCCTGGAGAAATGTGCCTTAATTATGAATCACAATTGTACTGCTGTGATGAATACATGCCGACAACTATGAAGACATCTCCACCAACAACCCAAATGACGACATCATCTAGATACACAACCAGCCCTTCAACGAAAGAAGCTACAACAGTCAGTAATGCTACTCCTGGCACAGTTACATTTTCAACAACTTCTACTAAACCTACATCATCTAATAACCCAACAATGAAAGAGAGTTCTAAAACTACTCCTCCTTCTCAATGCTACTGGACACAATGGTTTGATGTAAATCATCCAACATCTGATAATAATGGAGGAGATGTGGAGACCTTTGAAATAGCCAAGAATAATGGAATTCGTGTGTGCAAAGCAAAAGAATTTATCAAAGACATAAAATGCAGATCTACCTCCTATCGAGATATTGCCATTGAAATGCTTCCTCAAAAAGTCACTTGTAACATTAAAACAGGGTTAGTTTGTAGAAATCAAGATAATCCTGGGTCAAGAAATATGTGTTTTAATTATGAAGCACAATTGTACTGCTGTGAAAACGAGATATTGACAACTATGGCGACATCTCCATCAACAACCCACATGAGAACATCATCTAGACCCGATTCCAGCCCATCAACAAAAGAAACAACAACAATAAAGTCTACCAGTACAACGTCTGCATCAAGTAGTCACATTTCGACCACTATTTTCCCAGGTATGTTTTCTACTTTGTAACTGTTTATTTTAACAAAGCTTATTTTTCTGTTCCTCTCTTTTTTTTGGCTGAAGTTTTTTTTCAGGATAAGTAGATCAATATTTATCTTTTTCTTTTGCAGAAAAAGTTTAAGTTTAGTATTTTAATGAATTTTTAAGACTCTTGAAGCCAAAGACTATTAACACTGTGCTGCTTCATATACGATGTGAACTCAACCAAGTGATTTAATTTTTTCGCTTTATGTAAATTTAATGGGACTGTGCAATACAACCACAAATGTTGAAAACAAAATTTAAATATTTTTGGATTTGTAAGCAATTTTCACTTTTTAGAGAGAATGAGAAGTTTTAAAGAGGATGTTAGTTTTGGAGTAGGCAATTGTCATATGATGCAAGTGTACTAAGTTGATCGTTTTTTTAAGTTTCTTGTTAAATTTCATATATTAAAGATCAACAACAATTGTGGTCAAACTATAAATAGGGCACCCACATCACAACAACAATTTGAAAAATATTATATCTAATTTTTGAAAAAAGGAACAATACATCCAAAATTATTAAATTATGATTTTTTATTGAAGAAAAATATTCAAACACCAAAACCATTAATAGAGATGTGTACAGACAAGAAAAGAGGACATAGCGGCATGCCAAAATTACACATGATAATATCAGAATCATGTAGAAAAGTGACTAGTGCATAAGTTCAATGTAAATTAAACGATCTCCCCACATAAATACATTCACCACGGTATACAGGCGATATTTATAAAGTGTCCAAGTGCATAAAATTGCACATACCCCTTATTAAATAAATAATATATATCAGGGTAATATAAATATAGAATATCAATATGGGGATACTAATACAAAATACATAACTCTTAATAGGTCATAAAAAATATAAATCATTATATATACTGTGCAAATAACCCAGTGGTATAGTGTTGTGGATGTAATACCAAACTCCGTCAATAGATGGGGCTAATCCCAAATCAACATAGTGCTGAGCTTGTATGGGGCTAACATAAATTATACCGCATATAGACAAAAATAAAGTTCACAACAAAATACAAGATGATTACCTGGGTACAAATCAAATGTGCTGCCAACCTCTCACCCCGACGTATGTTTCGCTACTTCCTGGTTTCAACGGGGGGCGTGTTTCTGTACACATCTCTTTTAATGGTTTTGGTATGTCTTAATATTTTTCTTCAATAAAAATTCATATTTTAATAATTTTGGATGTATTGCTCCTTTTTTGAAAAATTATATATAATATTTTTCAAATTGTTGTTTCATATATTAAAGGCCTGTCCTCAAAGTTTTTCTGTTTATTTAAAGTTTTTAGTTCATGTGAATCAGACATTCTATTCTTATTTTGTGATATTTCAAAGGTTTTTTTTACCTTTAACTGACAATTTTTTTCAACTTGGCATCTTAGCATTTCAGGAGTCAAAATTATTTTTTATTCATTCATATCTGTCCCTGTGAGGCCTGATGTATTACATAATTATACACGGTCTGCTTTCCTTCCCTTTATTTAAATTTTGGGCCTTTGCAGGTGCCAGAATCCCTATGGCTGTGCGTACGCAGTGCTATGTTCATGTTGTAGTTGAATTCTTTATTAAATGAGGCCAGAGTGAGTGTGTGTGCAAACCGCAATCTCTGGCACCATTTTATTGAAAACTTTCTCTGCAAAGAAAACTGGTGAGTGCCTTCATATCTTCTTTTT